>NW_024599774.1:0-8000 GCF_016772045.2 Ovis aries | reverse complement strand
GGAATTCTTTCCCTACGAAACAGGGAAAGGATCCCTCATCTCGAGCTCGGAGGCGGAAACGGGGCTCCCCTGGATGTGTTCGGGACCCTCGTGCTTCCTCTCGAGTGGAGACGGGTGTGTCGGGGACTTCTTGAGTTGCAGAAAGGGTGTGAAGGACCCTTTGGAAGTTCCAGGGGTTAGATGTGATTAGCCTCGAGAAGCCTCAGCGGAAATGGGCCTCATCTCGCCTGGAGGGCAAAACCTCCTGGATTTTCTCGAGTTGCGGCAGGTGCTCTCGACTTACGACGGGGCCCTCAGGACCCGCTCTGGTGGCCTCAGGAAAGGCCAGTCCCCATGCGAGTTCCTCGGGGGCCTTTCGGAATTCCTCTCCCGCTGATGCCGGGGCCTAAGACCTTGTGTGAACTCAGGGCCGGAACCTGAGGATTCCTCTCCAGTGCTGACATGGATCTTGGGGTACTTCTGGAGTCTCCCCAGGGGAGTCAGTCCTCGTCTCGAATGCGGGCATGCACTTGCGCTTTCCTCCAGAGCGGTAGCAGCAGTGTCACGCAGTCCGCCCCGTGGATCAAAGCATCTATGGTTTTCCCCCGTGTCTTTCCCACGAGGCTTTCCCACGAGGCTTTCCCACAGGGCTGTCCCACGTGCACACGTGGTGGGAGTCGATCCTCGGCTTGAACGTCAAGGCAGTGCAGGGAAAACAGGTTCCTCTGGAATGGACTGACACATCTGGGGACTCTTGGAATGGTGGCACGACCCTGGAGTTCCTCTCGCCTTTCCTGTGGAGAGCGCCTCTCTTGAGATGCGACGGGAACGCCGGGAATTCTTTCCCTACGAAACAGGGAAAGGATCCCTCATCTCGAGCTCGGAGGCGGAAACGGGGCTCCCCTGGATGTGTTCGGGACCCTCGTGCTTCCTCTCGAGTGGAGACGGGTGTGTCGGGAACTTCTTGAGTTGCAGAAAGGGTGTGAAGGACCCTTTGGAAGTTCCAGGGGTTAGATGTGATTAGCCTCGAGAAGCCTCAGCGGAAATGGGCCTCATCTCGCCTGGAGGGCAAAACCTCCTGGATTTTCTCGAGTTGCGGCAGGTGCTCTCGACTTACGACGGGGCCCTCAGGGACCCGCTCTGGTGGCCTCAGGAAAGGCCAGTCCCCATGCGAGTTCCTCGGGGGCCTTTCGGAATTCCCGCTGATCCCGACGCATCTCAAAGAGGAGGCGCTCTCCACAGGAAAGGCAAGAGGAACTCCAGGGTCGTGCCACCATTCCAAGAGTCCCCCAGATGTGTCAGTCCATTCCAGAGGAACCTGTTTTCCCTGCACTGCCTTGACGTTCAAGCCGAGGATCGACTCCCACCACGTGTGCACGTGGGACAGCCCTGTGGGAAAGCCTCGTGGGAAAGCCTCGTGGGAAAGACACGAGGGAAAACCATAGATGCTTTGATCCACGGGGCGGACTGCGTGACACTGCTGCTACCGCTCTGGAGGAAAGCGCAAGTGCATGCCCGCATTCGAGACGAGGACTGACTCCCCTGGGGAGACTCCAGAAGTACCCCAAGATCCATGTCAGCACTGGAGAGGAATCCGCAGGTTCCGGCCCTGAGTTCACACAAGGTCTTAGGCCCCGCATCAGCGGGAGAGGAATTCCGAAAGCCCCCGAGGAACTCGCATGGGGACTGGCCTTTCCTGAGGCCACCAGAGCGGGTCCCTGAGGGCCCCGTCGTAAGTCGAGAGCACCTGCCGCAACTCGAGAAAATCCAGGAGGTTTTGCCCTCCAGGCGAGATGAGGCCCATTTCCGCTGAGGCTTCTCGAGGCTAATCACATCTAACCCCTGGAACTTCCAAAGGGTCCTTCACACCCTTTCTGCAACTCAAGAAGTTCCCGACACACCCGTCTCCACTCGAGAGGAAGCACGAGGGTCCCGAACACATCCAGGGGAGCCCCGTTTCCGCCTCCGAGCTCGAGATGAGGGATCCTTTCCCTGTTTCGTAGGGAAAGAATTCCCGGCGTTCCCGTCGCATCTCAAGAGGAGGCGCTCTCCACAGGAAAGGCGAGAGGAACTCCAGGGTCGTGCCACCATTCCAAGAGTCCCCCAGATGTGTCAGTCCATTCCAGAGGAACCTGTTTTCCCTGCACTGCCTTGACGTTCAAGCCGAGGATCGACTCCCACCACGTGTGCACGTGGGACAGCCCTGTGGGAAAGCCTCGTGGGAAAGCCTCGTGGGAAAGACACGAGGGAAAACCATAGATGCTTTGATCCACGGGGCGGACTGCGTGACACTGCTGCTACCGCTCTGGAGGAAAGCGCAAGTGCATGCCCGCATTCGAGACGAGGACTGACTCCCCTGGGGAGACTCCAGAAGTACCCCAAGATCCATGTCAGCACTGGAGAGGAATCCTCAGGTTCCGGCCCTGAGTTCACACAAGGTCTTAGGCCCCGGCATCAGCGGGAGAGGAATTCCGAAAGGCCCCCGAGGAACTCGCATGGGGACTGGCCTTTCCTGAGGCCACCAGAGCGGGTCCCTGAGGGCCCCGTCGTAAGTCGAGAGCACCTGCCGCAACTCGAGAAAATCCAGGAGGTTTTGCCCTCCAGGCGAGATGAGGCCCATTTCCGCTGAGGCTTCTCGAGGCTAATCACATCTAACCCCTGGAACTTCCAAAGGGTCCTTCACACCCTTTCTGCAACTCAGAAGTTCCCGACACACCCGTCTCCACTCGAGAGGAAGCACGAGGGCCCGGAACACATCCAGGGGGGCCCCGTTTCCGCCTCCGGGCTCGAGATGAGGGATCCTTTCCCTGTTTCGTAGGGAAGAATTCCCGCGTTCCCCAGCCGTCGCATCTCAAGAGGGAGAGCGCTCTCCACAGGAAAGGCGAGAGGAACTCCAGGTCGTGCACCATTCAAGAGTCCCCCAGATGTGGTCAGTCCACGGCCATTCCAGAGGAACCTGGTGTTCCCTCGCACCTGCCCGGCAATCGAACTTTTTGGTGACGACTTTCACCTGCGAAAAATGTTCTACAGTTTAGACCGCGCATTATAGATTTACGTGGGCCTGCCTCAATGGACTGAGAATGAGGCAGGAGAGGCCAGAGACCCGCCGCTCTTCACAGAAGGAATTCCAAGTCAACTGCAGTATCATGCCCCAAGAATTGCCCATCCCATAGGGATTGCTGTTGATTGGGTGCCCGAAACTTTAACTGAGGTGCCACAGCAAGTGAGCGATCCGGCCACTCGAGAGAAAGTCCTCGTGGGAAAGCCTTCAGTGGAGCAATAACAAAGGCACACACCGGAGGGAAAACCGCACTGACGGGATCTTTCCGCTCAGGAAACTTAGGAGACCGGACTGCGTGACACTCGCCGTTCTAGCCAGAATCGCTACATGTGCACGAGACCTGGGTGACAGAAATGAGGCGCTCCTGGAGGGTATTTATCACGGAAGCGCAAGTGCATGCCCCGCATTCGAGACGACGAGGAACTGACTCCCCTGGGAGACTCCAGAAGTACCCCAAGATCCATGTCAGCACTGGAGAGGAATCCTCAGGTTCCGGCCCTGAGTTCACACAAGGTCTTAGGCCCCGGCATCAGCGGGAGAGGAATTCCGAAAGGCCCCCGAGGAACTCGCATGGGGACTGGCCTTTCCTGAGGCCACCAGAGCGGGTCCCTGAGGGCCCCGTCGTAAGTCGAGAGCACCTGCCGCAACTCGAGAAAATCCAGGAGGTTTTGCCCTCCAGGCGAGATGAGGCCCATTTCCGCTGAGGCTTCTCGAGGCTAATCACATCTAACCCCTGGAACTTCCAAAGGGTCCTTCACACCCTTTCTGCAACTCAAGAAGTTCCCGACACACCCGTCTCCACTCGAGAGGAAGCACGAGGGTCCCGAACACATCCAGGGGAGCCCCGTTTCCGCCTCCGAGCTCGAGATGAGGGATCCTTTCCCTGTTTCGTAGGGAAAGAATTCCCGGCGTTCCCGTCGCATCTCAAGAGGAGGCGCTCTCCACAGGAAAGGCGAGAGGAACTCCAGGGTCGTGCCACCATTCCAAGAGTCCCCCAGATGTGTCAGTCCATTCCAGAGGAACCTGTTTTCCCTGCACTGCCTTGACGTTCAAGCCGAGGATCGACTCCCACCACGTGTGCACGTGGGACAGCCCTGTGGGAAAGCCTCGTGGGAAAGCCTCGTGGGAAAGACACGAGGGAAAACCATAGATGCTTTGATCCACGGGGCGGACTGCGTGACACTGCTGCTACCGCTCTGGAGGAAAGCGCAAGTGCATGCCCGCATTCGAGACGAGGACTGACTCCCCTGGGGAGACTCCAGAAGTACCCCAAGATCCATGTCAGCACTGGAGAGGAATCCTCAGGTTCCGGCCCTGAGTTCACACAAGGTCTTAGGCCCCGGCATCAGCGGGAGAGGAATTCCGAAAGGCCCCCGAGGAACTCGCATGGGGACTGGCCTTTCCTGAGGCCACCAGAGCGGGTCCCTGAGGGCCCCGTCGTAAGTCGAGAGCACCTGCCGCAACTCGAGAAAATCCAGGAGGTTTTGCCCTCCAGGCGAGATGAGGCCCATTTCCGCTGAGGCTTCTCGAGGCTAATCACATCTAACCCCTGGAACTTCCAAAGGGTCCTTCACACCCTTTCTGCAACTCAAGAAGTTCCCGACACACCCGTCTCCACTCGAGAGGAAGCACGAGGGTCCCGAACACATCCAGGGGAGCCCCGTTTCCGCCTCCGAGCTCGAGATGAGGGATCCTTTCCCTGTTTCGTAGGGAAAGAATTCCCGGCGTTCCCGTCGCATCTCAAGAGGAGGCGCTCTCCACAGGAAAGGCGAGAGGAACTCCAGGGTCGTGCCACCATTCCAAGAGTCCCCCAGATGTGTCAGTCCATTCCAGAGGAACCTGTTTTCCCTGCACTGCCTTGACGTTCAAGCCGAGGATCGACTCCCACCACGTGTGCACGTGGGACAGCCCTGTGGGAAAGCCTCGTGGGAAAGCCTCGTGGGAAAGACACGAGGGAAAACCATAGATGCTTTGATCCACGGGGCGGACTGCGTGACACTGCTGCTACCGCTCTGGAGGAAAGCGCAAGTGCATGCCCGCATTCGAGACGAGGACTGACTCCCCTGGGGAGACTCCAGAAGTACCCCAAGATCCATGTCAGCACTGGAGAGGAATCCTCAGGTTCCGGCCCTGAGTTCACACAAGGTCTTAGGCCCCGGCATCAGCGGGAGAGGAATTCCGAAAGGCCCCCGAGGAACTCGCATGGGGACTGGCCTTTCCTGAGGCCACCAGAGCGGGTCCCTGAGGGCCCCGTCGTAAGTCGAGAGCACCTGCCGCAACTCGAGAAAATCCAGGAGGTTTTGCCCTCCAGGCGAGATGAGGCCCATTTCCGCTGAGGCTTCTCGAGGCTAATCACATCTAACCCCTGGAACTTCCAAAGGGTCCTTCACACCCTTTCTGCAACTCAAGAAGTTCCCGACACACCCGTCTCCACTCGAGAGGAAGCACGAGGGTCCCGAACACATCCAGGGGAGCCCCGTTTCCGCCTCCGAGCTCGAGATGAGGGATCCTTTCCCTGTTTCGTAGGGAAAGAATTCCCGGCGTTCCCGTCGCATCTCAAGAGGAGGCGCTCTCCACAGGAAAGGCGAGAGGAACTCCAGGGTCGTGCCACCATTCCAAGAGTCCCCCAGATGTGTCAGTCCATTCCAGAGGAACCTGTTTTCCCTGCACTGCCTTGACGTTCAAGCCGAGGATCGACTCCCACCACGTGTGCACGTGGGACAGCCCTGTGGGAAAGCCTCGTGGGAAAGCCTCGTGGGAAAGACACGAGGGAAAACCATAGATGCTTTGATCCACGGGGCGGACTGCGTGACACTGCTGCTACCGCTCTGGAGGAAAGCGCAAGTGCATGCCCGCATTCGAGACGAGGACTGACTCCCCTGGGGAGACTCCAGAAGTACCCCAAGATCCATGTCAGCACTGGAGAGGAATCCTCAGGTTCCGGCCCTGAGTTCACACAAGGTCTTAGGCCCCGGCATCAGCGGGAGAGGAATTCCGAAAGGCCCCGAGGAACTCGCATGGGGACTGGCCTTTCCTGAGGCCACCAGAGCGGGTCCCTGAGGGCCCCGTCGTAAGTCGAGAGCACCTGCCGCAACTCGAGAAAATCCAGGAGGTTTTGCCCTCCAGGCGAGATGAGGCCCATTTCCGCTGAGGCTTCTCGAGGCTAATCACATCTAACCCCTGGAACTTCCAAAGGGTCCTTCACACCCTTTCTGCAACTCAAGAAGTTCCCGACACACCCGTCTCCACTCGAGAGGAAGCACGAGGGTCACGAACACATCCAGGGGAGCCCCGTTTCCGCCTCCGAGCTCGAGATGAGGGATCCTTTCCCTGTTTCGTAGGGAAAGAATTCCCGGCGTTCCCGTCGCATCTCAAGAGGAGGCGCTCTCCACAGGAAAGGCGAGAGGAACTCCAGGGTCGTGCCACCATTCCAAGAGGCCCCCAGATGTGTCAGTCCATTCCAGAGGAACCTGTTTTCCCTGCACTGCCTTGACGTTCAAGCCGAGGATCGACTCCCACCACGTGTGCACGTGGGACAGCCCTGTGGGAAAGCCTCGTGGGAAAGCCTCGTGGGAAAGACACGAGGGAAAACCATAGATGCTTTGATCCACGGGGCGGACTGCGTGACACTGCTGCTACCGCTCTGGAGGAAAGCGCAAGTGCATGCCCGCATTCGAGACGAGGACTGACTCCCCTGGGAGACTCCAGAAGTACCCCAAGATCCATGTCAGCACTGGAGAGGAATCCTCAGGTTCCGGCCCTGAGTTCACACAAGGTCTTAGGCCCCGGCATCAGCGGGAGAGGAATTCCGAAAGGCCCCCGAGGAACTCGCATGGGGACTGGCCTTTCCTGAGGCCACCAGAGCGGGTCCCTGAGGGCCCCGTCGTAAGTCGAGAGCACCTGCCGCAACTCGAGACAATCCAGGAGGTTTTGCCCTCCAGGCGAGATGAGGCCCATTTCCGCTGAGGCTTCTCGAGGCTAATCACATCTAACCCCTGGAACTTCCAAAGGGTCCTTCACACCCTTTCTGCAACTCAAGAAGTTCCCGACACACCCGTCTCCACTCGAGAGGAAGCACGAGGGTCCCGAACACATCCAGGGGAGCCCCGTTTCCGCCTCCGAGCTCGAGATGAGGGATCCTTTCCCTGTTTCGTAGGGAAAGAATTCCCGGCGTTCCCGTCGCATCTCAAGAGGAGGCGCTCTCCACAGGAAAGGCGAGAGGAACTCCAGGGTCGTGCCACCATTCCAAGAGTCCCCCAGATGTGTCAGTCCATTCCAGAGGAACCTGTTTTCCCTGCACTGCCTTGACGTTCAAGCCGAGGATCGACTCCCACCACGTGTGCACGTGGGACAGCCCTGTGGGAAAGCCTCGTGGGAAAGCCTCGTGGGAAAGACACGAGGGAAAACCATAGATGCTTTGATCCACGGGCGGACTGCGTGACACTGCTGCTACCGCTCTGGAGGAAAGCGCAAGTGCATGCCCGCATTCGAGACGAGGACTGACTCCCCTGGGGAGACTCCAGAAGTACCCCAAGATCCATGTCAGCACTGGAGAGGAATCCTCAGGTTCCGGCCCTGAGTTCACACAAGGTCTTAGGCCCCGGCATCAGCGGGAGAGGAATTCCGAAAGGCCCCCGAGGAACTCGCATGGGGACTGGCCTTTCCTGAGGCCACCAGAGCGGGTCCCTGAGGGCCCCGTCGTAAGTCGAGAGCACCTGCCGCAACTCGAGAAAATCCAGGAGGTTTTGCCCTCCAGGCGAGATGAGGCCCATTTCCGCTGAGGCTTCTCGAGGCTAATCACATCTAACCCCTGGAACTTCCAAAGGGTCCTTCACACCCTTTCTGCAACTCAAGAAGTTCCCGACACACCCGTCTCCACTCGAGAGGAAGCACGAGGGTCCCGAACACATCCAGGGGAGCCCCGTTTCCGCCTCCGAGCTCGAGATGAGGGATCCTTTCC
>NW_024599773.1:0-8158 GCF_016772045.2 Ovis aries | reverse complement strand
CGGCCTCCCGTGGCCCCTCTCCCCCCCCCCCCGTTCCCCCCTCCCCCCCCCCCCCCCCCCCCCCCCCCCGCCGCCCCCCCGCGCGTGGCCCCAGCCGCCCCCCCCCCCCCCCGCCTCCTGCCGGGGTCCCGCCCCGTCGGCTCCCGGGCCTTCCGCCGGCGGGGCCGGCGTTGGCGTCCTTGGCTCCCGCCCTCTTGCCTGCCCGCGCTCGCGCGCGCTTCGCCCCGGCTCGTGTCGTCGGCCCCCGCGTGGCGGCCCCGCGGCTGCCTCCCTTGGCCTTCGGCCGCGCCCCGGGGCGCCCGCCCGCCCGCCGCGCGCCCGTTGGGGGTCTCCGTCTTTCCGGCCCCGGCTCCGCTGTCTTTCGTGGTGGGTTTGCTTCTCTCCCTCTTGTGCCCTCTCGGGCTGCCTCCCGCGTCCCGTGGGGGCCGGGCGTCCCGCCCTTTCTGCCCTCCGGTGCTTCCCCTCCCTGTTTGGGCCCCCCCCCCGTTCTTCGGGCTCTGCCCTCTGCCTCTCTTTCTGGCCCTGCGGCCTGCTGCCGTGTGCTGCTCCTTTCTTTCTGCTCCCCCCCCCTTCCGTGTTCCGCGGGTGTTTTTTTCTTCCCCCGGGCCCCCCCTCCGCTCCCGTGCCCTTCCTGTCGGGTGCGGGTGTCGTGCGTTCCCCTCCCGCCCGCCTGGCTTGCCCCCCCCCGTTCCCCTGCGTCGTCTGCCCGGTGCCTCCTTCTTTCCCCCTCGCTGCTCGTGCTCTTCCCGCTCCGGGCCGGGCCCCTGGCGCTGGCGCCGCCGCCCCTCCGCCCCCCCCTGCCCCTCCTTTCCCCCCTGTGGCCCTGCCGGTCTCTGTCGTCTTCCGCGCGTGCTCGCGTGCCCTGTTGCCTCGCCCGGCCCCCGGGCTGGGTCGCCCCGGCCGGGGCTCGCTTCCCCCCGCGCCCGTTCCTTCCCTCCCCCCGTCTCGGCTTGCTCCCCTTCCCGCCGCCTCTCTTTGCTTTTCTCCCTTCCCCCGCCCTGGCTTCCTCTCTTCCCCGGTGCCTCCGGCTCTGGCGGCCTGGCGGCCCTCCGGCCTCGCCCGTGCGCCCCGCCCTGTGCTCGCGCCGCCTCTCCCGCGCCTCCCGCCTCTCTGTGCTGTTTCCGGTGGCGGGGGCGCCGCCGCTCGTGTGCGTCGTGGCGGGCGGGTGGGTGCCCCTGTCCCGCGCGCTCGTCTGTCCGCCGCGCGGTTTGCCCCGCGCCGCCCTTGTCCCCCCCGGGCCGGGCGTGCGCCGTCCGGCCCCGTGCCCCCCTTCCCCCCCGTCCTTTCCTGCCCCCCCCCCCTCGCCTCCTCCTTTTTCTCGGTCGCCGCTGGCTTTGGGGGTCGCTGCTCGGGCCCGGGGGGTTTCCTGCGGCTTGCTCCCGCCTTTGCGTGTGCCCCGCCTCCTTCCTCGTGGCCTTTGCCGTGGGCGGCGTTCCTCGCGCTGGCCCCCGCCGGCCTCCCCCCCCCCCCCTCCGCCCCCCCTGTGTGCGTCCCTGTCCCTCTCTTTCTCTTTCCCTTCCTCGCCGTCCCTCTGCCCCTCCCTCCTCCCCCTGCCTCCCCTTCCCCGGCCCGGGTGCCTTTCGGCTGCGTCTGCCTGTTGTGCGCGCCCCCCTTGCCGTGCCGCTGGCTCCGGTCTGCCCTGTCCCGCCTGTCCCCTGGGGCGGCGGGGTGGGGTGGTGGTCCGCCCTGCTTGGGCCGCTCGGGCTAGCTTTCTCTGTGGCCGGTGGCCGCCTCCCTTCCGTCCCTCGCTGCCGCCCCGCCCCCGGCCCGCCCCGGCCCGCGCCTCTCTCCGGCTTGCCCCGCCCCCCCCTTCCCCGCGCCGCTCGTCGGCGCCTTCCCCCCGCGCTCTTGCGCCCTTCTTCGGCCCGGGGGTCCGTCTTCCGTCCCCCGCCCTCCTCCGGCGCGGTGTCGCGCCCCGCTGGGCCCGCTTGCGGCCTGCCTTCTTGCGTGGGGTTGGGTGCCCTGCGGCCTCGGGCTGCGCCCGTGGCTGCCTGCCTTCTTGCGGCCCCCCGGCTTGGGGGCGGGGCGGCGCCGGCGGTCCCCTTCGGCGGTCGGGTTGCCCGTGGCCCCCTCCCCTGTCCGTCCGCCCGCTCCCCGCGCCCCCGGCTCCTCTGCCCGCCCGGGGCCGTCGCCGTCTGCCTTTGCCGGCCCCTCTGCGGGCCCCGCCTCTGCCCCCCTGCCCCGCGCCTGCCTTTGTCCCGCCCCTCCCCGCGCCCCCTCCCCCCCCCGCCCCCGCCTTCCTTTCTGCCCTCCGGGTGGTGTCCTGTGCGTCTCTGCGGGGCCTGCTCTTTCTCCCCGGCGCTCTTGCCTCCCGCTCGCGCTTCCTCCCCGCCCCGCGTTTCTCCTGCTGTTCCTCCGCCTGTCGGTCCCTCCGCCGGGTGGTGCTCGCCCGCCTTGCTGGCCTCCTTTCCCTCCTTGGCCCCGCCTGTTGGGTTTCCCTGTCTCGTTCTCCCTGTCGCTTCCTGCCCTGCCGCCCTCCCGCTTCCTCCTTTTTTTTTTTTTTTTTTTTCCCTCCCCGTGCCCGCGCCCGCGCCCGCGCGCCGCCCGCTGGCCGGCCGGGCCGGCCGGGCGGGCGGGCGGGCGGGCGGGCCCCCGCCCGCCGCCCCCTCCCCTCCTGCCCGGCCCTCTCCCGTTCCCCCTGTTGCTTCCCGCTCCCCCGCGCCCCCCGCGGCCCGCCCGGCCCCCCTGTGGCCCCTGTGCCTTTGGCCCGCCGGCCGTCCCCTTGGTCCCTTCGTCCCCCCCCCTGTCGGCCGCCGGCCCTCCTTTCCCTTTTTCTCTCGCTCTGGTCCTTCCCGCCTTCGGCCCCTCTCCGTGGCGGCTTCTTCTCTCCTTGGCGCTCGTGCTTGCCCCCGGTTCCTTCGGGGCCCCGCGGGTCTTTCTGCCCCGCGCGGGCCGCCCGCCTGGGCGCCCCGGCTTCCCTCCCTGGGCCCGGCCGGCCTCCTGGCGCCGGCCCTGGCCCCCCGCTCCCGGCCCCGCCCCTGCCGTCTCGCCCTCCGCCTCCTCGCCTGCCTCTCCCTGCGCCGCCTGGTGTCTCGCCTCCGCTCCCGGGCTGCCCCTGTGTGTTTCCTTGGTTTCCCTCCCCGTGCCTCTGCGGGGCCCGCCCCTCCCCGCTGGCTTGCCCCCGGCCCCTGCTTTCCCGGCCCCCGTCCCTCGCCCTCCCGGCCTCCTGTCGCGGCGCTCCGCTCGCCGCCTCCCTGCCCGGCGGCTCTGTGCTCCGCCCTCTTTCCCCGCCCTGGCGGCCTCCTCCCGCCCCTCTTTCGTCCTTCCCTCCTTCTGGGTTTGTTTTTTCTTTTTTCTTTTTTTCCTTTCTTTCCTTTTTCTCCCCTGTTCCTCTCCCGTCCGTGCCCCCGCCCCCGCCCCGCCCCCGCCCCGTGCCGTCTCTCCCGGCCCCGTGGCCGCGCCCGCGCTCCCGCCCCCCGCCCCCCGCTCGGCTCTTTTCCTCGGTTCCCGGCGCGTGCCCGCGGCGGGGCCCCTGCGGGTTCGGCGTCGGCCGCCGCCCCCCCCCCCTCCCGCCCCCCGCCCGTGCCCCTCCGTGCCCGCTGGCGTTGTTTTGGCTTCGCGGGCCTCCCGCGCCGGCCGGCGCCCGCGGCCCGCTCTGCCCCTCCCTCCTTTTCTGTCTCTCTGCCGGCTGCCCGCGCTGGGGCGCCCCGCCCGCCTGCCCTGCCTCTTGCGCCCTCCGTCTGCCGGTCGGGCCGCCCGTGGGCCCTGGCCCTGGCCCGCCCGCCTGGGTTCCCGCTTGGGCCCGGCGGCCGTCCCGGCTGTCTCTTGTCCCCCCTGCTTCTTTCCCTTCTCTGCCGCGGGCCTCGTGCGCCCCGCGCTGGCCTGGCCGCCCCGCCCGCTGGCCTCCCGCTGGCCGGGGCGCCCTCGCGCTCCCCTCCGCTCTGCGCTGCCCCCCCCTTCTGGCCGCCCGGGCCGCGGGGCTCCCCCGCCTCTTGCGGCCCGGGCCCGCGGCGCGTGCCCCCCGTTGGCCTCCCGCTCCCCCTTCCGCCCCCGCCGCTCCTGGCCTGCGGTCCCCTCGTGTCGTGGGCCCGCGCTGGGGCCCCGGTGGCCCCCGGGTCCGCCTTTCTTTTGGGGGGCTCCCGCCTCCCTGCCGCGGGTGCCTGTCGCCCTGCCGTTCCCCGCCGCGGCCTCCTGGGCCGCCCCGGGCTGCCCCCCTCGCTCGCCTCTTCCCCCGCCGTGCCGTGCCTTTGCCGCCTCCGGTCCGTCTCGTCCCGGCTCTGGTTTTTCCTTGCTCGTGGCTGGCTGTGCGCGCTGGCCTGTGCCGGCGGCTGCGCGCCGCCGCCTGGCTGCTTGTGCCCTGTGGTGTTGGCGCCGCCTCTCGCGCGTCCCTTGGCCTGCCCGGCGCTCCCCCCCGGTCCCTTCTGCCGGCGCTCCCGCCCTGGGCTTTCTTTGGCCGGCCTGCGGCGCCCGCGGCCCCTCCCGTCCTTTGGCCCCCTCCTGCGCCGCGGGGCCTCGTTGGCCCCCCCTCGGCTGCTGGGCGGGCTGGGGCGCCGGCGCGCGCCGGGCCGGCCGCGGCTGCGCTGGCTGGCTGGCCTCCCGGCCTCGCTGGCCGTGCGTCTGCGTGCCCTCCGGGCGCTGGGGCTGCTGCCCGGGCGGCCTGGCGTGCTGCGCTTCCTGGGGTCGCCCCGCGTCGGCCCCGCCTGCGCGCCTGCCCGGCCCGGCCCTGGCGGCCGGCCGGCCTGCCCCCCCTCCCCCCCCGGCGGGGCGCTGTCCCGTGCCGCTGGCTGCCTCGCCGCCGTCCCCGCTCCTCGCCCCCGCCTGCGCGGGGTTTCCTGGGTGCCCCCCGGCGGCGCCTCCTTTGGCCTGCCCGCGGCGCGTGTGTCCCTCGGCCCCCTCCCCCCCCCCCGCCCCCTTCCTCCGCCCGGTGCCGCCGGGGCGGTCTCCCGGTGGCGCCCTGGCCTGGGGGGCTGGGGCTGGGGCTGGGGCTGGGCTGGGGCTGGGGCCGGGGGGCTGGGCTGCGGCGGGGTGCGTGGGTGGGGCGGCTCCCCTTCCTGGCGCGCCGCTCGCGGCGCCGTCCGCGGCTCTGCCTTGCCTGGCCCGCTTTCTGCTTTGCCTGCCGCTCTCGGCCGCGGCCCTGCCGGGGGCGGGTGGGGGCGGGTGGCGGTGGGCCCGCCGCCCCTCGCCCCTGCCGGCCTGCCGGCCTGCCGGCCTGCCTGCCGGCCGGCCTGCCGGGCTGCGGCGGCCCTCTGGCGGCGGCGGGGTCCCGCTCCGGCCTCCTGCCCGCTCCCCTCGCTCCCTTCCCGGCCCCTCCTGGGGTGCCTCCTGTCCCGGGCCTCCTCCCCCTGGGCCTGTTTCTGCCCCCGGCCCGCGTCCCCGCTGTGCCCGCTTCTGTGGCTCTCTTGCCCCCTGGCTTGCCCTGCCCCCTCCCTCCCCTCCTGTCCGCTCCTTTCGCCCCGCTTGCCGCGGTCTTTGGCCTCGGCCCCGCCCCCGGCCCCGCTCCCCCCTCGTTTTGGTCTTTTTTCTTTTCTTTTTTTTTTTTTCTTTTGCCCCGGGCGCCCCCGCTGCCTGGCCGTGGCTTGGCGCGCCGCCTGCTCCCCTCTGCGCGCCCTGCCGGCCGGGCGTTCTCCGCGGGCCCCGCCCTGCCCTTCCGCCCTGCCCCGTTTCCCCTGGTGCCTCTGCCCGCCCCTCGTGCCCCCCCCCTTTGCTCCCGTGCTGTGCTTTCCTTCTGGGCGGTTTCCGCCCCCTCTCTCTTGCCCTTTCCGTCGCTCCTCCGTGTGTTGTCCGTCTCCCTGCGTCCCCGCCCCTGCTCCCCTCCTCCCCTCCCTGCGCTCTGTGCTTTCCCCCCCCTGCCCCGCGTCCTCCCCCGCTTCGCTCCCCCCGCTCGTCCCGCCCCGCGCGGTGCCGGGCCCGTGCGTGCGTGGGCGCGTGGGCCGGTGGGTGGGTGGGTGCGTGGCTGGGTGCCTGCGTGCGTGCGGGCGTGGGTGGGTGGGTGCGTCCGTGCGTGCGTCCCTGCGTCCCTGTGCCTTTCGCCTTTCCGATTCTGCCCCCCCCCCCCCTCCCCTCTCCCGCTCCCCCGCCCCCCCCCCCCCCTGCCTTGTCCTTTGCCTCGCTGTGTCTCTGTGCCCCCCCCCGTCCCCCCCCCCCCCCCGGCGCCCCCCCCCCCGCGCCTCCTCCCTGCCCCCCCTCCCGCCCTGCCCCCCCCGCGCCCCCCCCCCTCCCGCCCCCCGCCCCCCTCCCCCCCCCCCCCCCCCGCCGCCCCCGGCCGCCCCCCCCCCCCTCCCCCTCCCCCCTCCCCCCCCCCCCCCCCCCCCCCGCCCCGCCCCCTCCGCCCCCCCCCCCCCCCCCCCCCCCCCCCCCCCCCCCTGCGTTGTCCTTTGCCTGGCTGTGTCTCTGGGCCCTGTCTCTGCCCCGCCCCCCCCTTTCCGGCCCCGGCCCCGCCCCCCCCCCCCCGGCGCCTCCCCGCCCCCCCCCCTCGTGCCCCCGCCCCCCCCTCGGCCTCCCGTGGCCCCTCTCCCCCCCACCCCCCCCGTTCCCCCTCCCCCCCCCCCCCCCCCCCCCCCCGCCGCCCCCCCTGCGCGTGTGCCCCCGCCGCCCCCCCCCCCCCCGCCTCCTGCCGGGGTCCCCGCCCGTCGGCTCCCGGGCCTTCGCCGGCAGCCGGGCGGGCGGTCCGTTGGCGTCCTTCTCCGCCCTCTTGCCTGCCCGCGCTCGCGCGCGCGCGCTTCGCCCCGGCCGTGTCGTCGGCCCCCCGCGTGGCGGCCCCGCGGCTGCCTCCCTTGGCCTTCGGGCCCGCGCCCCGGGCGCCCGCCCGCCCGCCGCGCCGTGGGGGTCTCCGTCTTTCCGGCACCCGGCTCCGCTGTCTTTCGTGGTGGGTTTGCTTCTCTCCCTCTTGTCCTCTCGGGCTGCCTCCCCGTCCTCGGGGGCCGGGCACCGGCCGTTCCCGCCCTTTCTCCCCCTCCGGTGCTTCCCCTCCCCTGTTTGGGCCCCCCCCCCCCCCCCCCCCGTCTTCGGGCTCTGCCCTCTGCCCTCCTCTTCTGGCCCTGCGGCCTGCTGCCGTGTGCTGCTCCTTTCTTTCTGCTCCCCCCCCCCTTCCGTGTTCCGCGGGTGTTTTTTTTCTTCCCCCGGGCCCCCCCCTCCCGCTCCCGTGCCCTTCCTGTCGGGTGCGGGTGTCGTGCGTTCCCCTCCCGCCCGGCCCGGCTTGCCCCCCCCCTTCCCTGCGTCGTCTGCCCGGTGCCTCCTTCTTTCCCCTCGCTGCTCGTGCTCTTCCCGCTCCAGGGCCGGCTCTGGCGCTGGCGCCGCGCCCCTCCCGCCCCCACCCCTGCCCCTCCTTTCCCCCCTGTGGCCCTGCCGGTCTCGCGTCTTCCCGCGCGTGCTCGCTCGCGTGGCCCTGTTGCCCTCGCCCGGCCCACGGGCTGGGTCGCCCCGGCCGGGGCTCGCTTCCCCCGCGCCCGTTCCTTCCCTCCCCCGTCTCGGCTTGCTCCCCTTCCCGCCGCCTCTCTTTCCTTTTCTCCCTTCCCCCGCCCTGGCTTTCTCTTCCCCGGTGCCTCCGGCTCTGGCGGCCGGCCCCTCCGGCCTCGGCCCGTGCGCCCCGCCCTGTGCTCAGCGCCGCCTCTCCCGCGCCTCCCCGCCTCTCTGTGCTGTTTCCGGTGGCGCGGGCGCCGCCGCTCCGTGTGCGTCGTGGCGGGCGGGTGGGTGCCCCTGTCCCGCGCGCTCGTCTGTCCGCCGCGGCGGTTTGCCCCGCGCCGGCCTTGTCCCACCCCCCGGCCGGCGTGCGCCGTCCTGCCTGGCCCGCCCCCGTGCCCTCCCCCTTCCCCCCCGTCCTTCCTGCCCCCCCCCCCTCGCCTCCTCCTTTCTCCGTTCGCCGCTGGTGGGGGTCGCTGCTCTCGGGCCCGGGGGGTTTCCTGCGGCTTGCTCCCGCCTTTTGCGTGTGCCGCGCCTCCTTCCTCGTGCCCTTTCCGCCCTGGGCGGCGTTCCTCGCGCTGGCCCCCGGCCCTTTCCGCGGCGCCCTGTGTGTCTCCCTGTGTGCTCCTTTTTGTCTGGCCCCTTTTCCCCCCGTTTCCTCCCTGGCTTGGCGCGCCCCCTGCTCCCCTCGCGCGCCTGCCGGCCGGGCGTTCTCCGCGGGGCCCGGCATCATGCCTTCCCGTCTCCGGGGCCCGGGCCCGTCCCCTCCCCCCGTGCCCCCCCGCGCCCCGTCCCGTCCCCCTCCCCTCCCCGCCCCCCC
>NW_024599772.1:0-8224 GCF_016772045.2 Ovis aries | reverse complement strand
TGGGGCCCACGTGATTTCCCCTGGGGGCCCACGTGATTTCCGGGTGGGGCCCACGTGATTTCCCCGTGGGGCCCACGTGATTTCCCCGTGGGCCCACGTGATTCCCCTGGGGCCCACGTGATTTCCGGTGGGGCCCACGTGATTTCCGGGTGGGCCCACGTGATTTCCCCTGGGGCCCACGTGATTTCCGGGTGGGGCCACGTGATTTCCCCGTGGGCCCACACGTGATTTCCGTGGGGCCACGTGATTTCCCTGTGGGGCCCACGTGATTTCCCTGTGGGGCCCACGTGATTTCCGGGTGGGCCCACGTGATTTCCGGTGGGGCCCACGTGATTTCCCCGTGGGGCCCACGTGATTTCCCGTGGGGCCCACGTGATTTCCCGGGTGGGGCCCACGTGATTTCCCCGGGGGCCCACGTGATTTCCGGTGGGGCCCACGTGATTTCCGGGTGGGCCCACGTGATTTCCCGGGGGCCCACGTGATTTCCCGGTGGGCCCACGTGATTTCCCGGGTGGGCCCCACGTGATTTCCCCGTGGGGGCCCACGTGATTTCCCCGTGGGGCCCACGTGATTTCCGGGTGGGGCCCACGTGATTCCCCGTGGGGCCCACGTGATTTCCGGGTGGGGCCCACGTGATTTCCCCGGGGGCCCACGTGATTTCCCACGGATTTGGGGCCCACGTGATTTCCCCGTGGGGCCCACGATTTCCCGGTGGGGCCCACGTGATTTCCCGTGGGGCCACGTGATTTCCGGGTGGGGCCCACGTGATTTCCCCGTGGGGCCCACGTGATTTCCGGTGGGGCCCACGTGATTTCCCCGTGGGCCCACGTGATTTCCCGTGGGGCCCACGTGATTTCCGGGTGGGGCCCACGTGATTTCCCCGTGGGGCCCACGTGATTTCCCGGGGGCCCACGTGATTTCGGGGGGCCCACGTGATTTCCGGTGGGCCCACGTGATTTCCGGGTGGGCCCACGTGATTTCCGGGTGGGCCCACGTGATTCCCCTGGGGCCCACGTGATTTCCGGGTGGGGCCCACGTGATTTCCGTGGGGCCCACGTGATTTCCGGGTGGGGCCCACGTGATTTCCGGGGGGCCCACGTGATTTCCCCGGGGGCCCACGTGATTTCCCCGTGGGGCCCACGTGATTTCCGGTGGGGCCCACGTGATTTCCGGTGGGGCCCACGTGATTCCCCGTGGGGCCCACGTGATTTCCGGGTGGGGCCCACGTGATTCCCGGGTGGGGCCACGTGATTTCCGTGGGGCCCACGTGATTTCGGTGGGGCCCACGTGATTTCCGGTGGGGCCACGTGATTTCCCCGGGTGGGGCCACGTGATTCCCCTGGGGCCCACGTGATTTCCCCGTGGGGCCCACGTGATTTCCGGGTGGGGCCCACGTGATTCCCCGTGGGGCCCACGTGATTTCCGGGTGGGCCCACGTGATTTCCGGTGGGGCCCACGTGATTTCCCGGGTGGGGCCCACGTGATTTCCCCTGGGGCCCACGTGATTTCCCCGTGGGCCCACGTGATTTCCGGGTGGGCCCACGTGATTTCCCGGGGGGCCCACGTGATTTCCGGGTGGGCCCACGTGATTTCCCGTGGGGCCCACGTGATTTCCGTGGTGGCCCACGTGATTTCCCTGGGGCCCACGTGATTTCCCGTGGGGCCCACGTGATTTCCGGTGTGGGCCCACGTGATTTCCCCGTGGGCCCACGTGATTTCCGGTGGGGCCCACGTGATTTCCCCTGGGGCCCACGTGATTTCCGGTGGGGCCCACGTGATTTCCCCTGGGGCCCACGTGATTTCCCCTGGGGGCCACGTGATTTCCGGGTGGGGACCACGTGATTTCCCCAGTGGGCCCTTGTGATTCCCCGTGGGGCCCACGTGATTTCCGTGGGGCCCACGTGATTTCCGGGTGGGGCCACGTGATCCCGTGGGGCCCACGTGATTTCTCCCGGGACCGGCACGTGATTTCCCCCGGGCCCACGTGATTTCGGGTGGCCACGTGATTCCCCGTGAGTTGCAAAAGGGTGTGGAAGGACCCTTGGAGTTCCAGGGGTTAGATGTGATTAGCCTCGAGAAGCCTCAGCGGAAATGGGCCTCATCTCGCCTGGAGGGCAAAACCTCCTGGATTTTCTCGAGTTGCGGCAGGTGCTCTCGACTTACGACGGGGCCCTCAGGGACCCGCTCTGGTGGCCTCAGGAAAGGCCAGTCCCCATGCGAGTTCCTCGGGGGCCTTTCGGAATTCCTCTCCCGCTGATGCCGGGGCCTAAGACCTTGTGTGAACTCAGGGCCGGAACCTGAGGATTCCTCTCCAGTGCTGACATGGATCTTGGGGTACTTCTGGAGTCTCCCCAGGGGAGTCAGTCCTCGTCTCGAATGCGGGCATGCACTTGCGCTTTCCTCCAGAGCGGTAGCAGCAGTGTCACGCAGTCCGCCCCGTGGATCAAAGCATCTATGGTTTTCCCTCGTGTCTTTCCCACGAGGCTTTCCCACGAGGCTTTCCCACAGGGCTGTCCCACGTGCACACGTGGTGGGAGTCGATCCTCGGCTTGAACGTCAAGGCAGTGCAGGGAAAACAGGTTCCTCTGGAATGGACTGACACATCTGGGGGACTCTTGGAATGGTGGCACGACCCTGGAGTTCCTCTCGCCTTTCCTGTGGAGAGCGCCTCCTCTTGAGATGCGACGGGAACGCCGGGAATTCTTTCCCTACGAAACAGGGAAAGGATCCCTCATCTCGAGCTCGGAGGCGGAAACGGGGCTCCCCTGGATGTGTTCGGGACCCTCGTGCTTCCTCTCGAGTGGAGACGGGTGTGTCGGGAACTTCTTGAGTTGCAGAAAGGGTGTGAAGGACCCTTTGGAAGTTCCAGGGGTTAGATGTGATTAGCCTCGAGAAGCCTCAGCGGAAATGGGCCTCATCTCGCCTGGAGGGCAAAACCTCCTGGATTTTCTCGAGTTGCGGCAGGTGCTCTCGACTTACGACGGGGCCCTCAGGGACCCGCTCTGGTGGCCTCAGGAAAGGCCAGTCCCCATGCGAGTTCCTCGGGGGCCTTTCGGAATTCCTCTCCCGCTGATGCCGGGGCCTAAGACCTTGTGTGAACTCAGGGCCGGAACCTGAGGATTCCTCTCCAGTGCTGACATGGATCTTGGGGTACTTCTGGAGTCTCCCCAGGGGAGTCAGTCCTCGTCTCGAATGCGGGCATGCACTTGCGCTTTCCTCCAGAGCGGTAGCAGCAGTGTCACGCAGTCCGCCCCGTGGATCAAAGCATCTATGGTTTTCCCTCGTGTCTTTCCCACGAGGCTTTCCCACGAGGCTTTCCCACAGGGCTGTCCCACGTGCACACGTGGTGGGAGTCGATCCTCGGCTTGAACGTCAAGGCAGTGCAGGGAAAACAGGTTCCTCTGGAATGGACTGACACATCTGGGGGACTCTTGGAATGGTGGCACGACCCTGGAGTTCCTCTCGCCTTTCCTGTGGAGAGCGCCTCCTCTTGAGATGCGACGGGAACGCCGGGAATTCTTTCCCTACGAAACAGGGAAAGGATCCCTCATCTCGAGCTCGGAGGCGGAAACGGGGCTCCCCTGGATGTGTTCGGGACCCTCGTGCTTCCTCTCGAGTGGAGACGGGTGTGTCGGGAACCTCTTGAGTTGCAGAAAGGGTGTGAAGGACCCTTTGGAAGTTCCAGGGGTTAGATGTGATTAGCCTCGAGAAGCCTCAGCGGAAATGGGCCTCATCTCGCCTGGAGGGCAAAACCTCCTGGATTTTCTCGAGTTGCGGCAGGTGCTCTCGACTTACGACGGGGCCCTCAGGGACCCGCTCTGGTGGCCTCAGGAAAGGCCAGTCCCCATGCGAGTTCCTCGGGGGCCTTTCGGAATTCCTCTCCCGCTGATGCCGGGGCCTAAGACCTTGTGTGAACTCAGGGCCGGAACCTGAGGATTCCTCTCCAGTGCTGACATGGATCTTGGGGTACTTCTGGAGTCTCCCCAGGGGAGTCAGTCCTCGTCTCGAATGCGGGCATGCACTTGCGCTTTCCTCCAGAGCGGTAGCAGCAGTGTCACGCAGTCCGCCCCGTGGATCAAAGCATCTATGGTTTTCCCTCGTGTCTTTCCCACGAGGCTTTCCCACGAGGCTTTCCCACAGGGCTGTCCCACGTGCACACGTGGTGGGAGTCGATCCTCGGCTTGAACGTCAAGGCAGTGCAGGGAAAACAGGTTCCTCTGGAATGGACTGACACATCTGGGGGACTCTTGGAATGGTGGCACGACCCTGGAGTTCCTCTCGCCTTTCCTGTGGAGGGCGCCTCCTCTTTTGACGAAACAGGGAAATCCCTCATCTCGAGCTCGGACGGCTCCCTGGATGTGCACCTCGTGGCTTGGGGGTGTTGTCTTGAATTCAAAATGAAAGGAAGTTAAGATGTGATTAGAAGATCCGGAATGGGCCTAAAGCTGCCTCAGGGAACGACCTCGTTTAAAACTTCTATTTCTGGCCCTATGACGTTCAGTATTGTATCACGAATTGAGTTCTCGATTAACATGATGCGTAGGAGGGTCATGTGAATGCCGTTGCTTGCGATGGATCAGTGATCAGTCCTCGTAAGCATCCGGCCTCATACAGCCTCCACGATGGCGTCTTACGGCTTGTCCCATTACACGTGTGCCAATGACGTCTGGAGTGGGTCCAGATTCACGCTAGACAGGGACTTGGAATTGACCAACTCTGGTTCCTGTGGACTCTTGAGACGGGGAACGCCGGGAATTCTTTCCCTACGAACAGGGAAAGGATCCCTCATCTCGAGCTCGGAGGCGGAAACGGGGCTCCCCTGGATGTGTTCGGGACCCTCGTGCTTCCTCTCGAGTGGAGACGGGTGTGTCGGGAACTTCTTGAGTTGCAGAAAGGGTGTGAAGGACCCTTTGGAAGTTCCAGGGGTTAGATGTGATTAGCCTCGAGAAGCCTCAGCGGAAATGGGCCTCATCTCGCCTGGAGGGCAAAACCTCCTGGATTTTCTCGAGTTGCGGCAGGTGCTCTCGACTTACGACGGGGCCCTCAGGGACCCGCTCTGGTGGCCTCAGGAAAGGCCAGTCCCCATGCGAGTTCCTCGGGGCCTTTCGGAATTCCTCTCCCGCTGATGCCGGGGCCTAAGACCTTGTGTGAACTCAGGGCCGGAACCTGAGGATTCCTCTCCAGTGCTGACATGGATCTTGGGGTACTTCTGGAGTCTCCCCAGGGGAGTCAGTCCTCGTCTCGAATGCGGGCATGCACTTGCGCTTTCCTCCAGAGCGGTAGCAGCAGTGTCACGCAGTCCGCCCCGTGGATCAAAGCATCTATGGTTTTCCCTCGTGTCTTTCCCACGAGGCTTTCCCACGAGGCTTTCCCACAGGGCTGTCCCACGTGCACACGTGGTGGGAGTCGATCCTCGGCTTGAACGTCAAGGCAGTGCAGGGAAAACAGGTTCCTCTGGAATGGACTGACACATCTGGGGGACTCTTGGAATGGTGGCACGACCCTGGAGTTCCTCTCGCCTTTCCTGTGGAGAGCGCCTCCTCTTGAGATGCGACGGGAACGCCGGGAATTCTTTCCCTACGAAACAGGGAAAGGATCCCTCATCTCGAGCTCGGAGGCGGAAACGGGGCTCCCCTGGATGTGTTCGGGACCCTCGTGCTTCCTCTCGAGTGGAGACGGGTGTGTCGGGAACTTCTTGAGTTGCAGAAAGGGTGTGAAGGACCCTTTGGAAGTTCCAGGGGTTAGATGTGATTAGCCTCGAGAAGCCTCAGCGGAAATGGGCCTCATCTCGCCTGGAGGGCAAAACCTCCTGGATTTTCTCGAGTTGCGGCAGGTGCTCTCGACTTACGACGGGGCCCTCAGGGACCCGCTCTGGTGGCCTCAGGAAAGGCCAGTCCCCATGCGAGTTCCTCGGGGGCCTTTCGGAATTCCTCTCCCGCTGATGCCGGGGCCTAAGACCTTGTGTGAACTCAGGGCCGGAACCTGAGGATTCCTCTCCAGTGCTGACATGGATCTTGGGGTACTTCTGGAGTCTCCCCAGGGGAGTCAGTCTTCGTCTCGAATGCGGGCATGCACTTGCGCTTTCCTCCAGAGCGGTAGCAGCAGTGTCACGCAGTCCGCCCCGTGGATCAAAGCATCTATGGTTTTCCCTCGTGTCTTTCCCACGAGGCTTTCCCACGAGGCTTTCCCACAGGGCTGTCCCACGTGCACACGTGGTGGGAGTCGATCCTCGGCTTGAACGTCAAGGCAGTGCAGGGAAAACAGGTTCCTCTGGAATGGACTGACACATCTGGGGGACTCTTGGAATGGTGGCACGACCCTGGAGTTCCTCTCGCCTTTCCTGTGGAGAGCGCCTCCTCTTGAGATGCGACGGGAACGCCGGGAATTCTTTCCCTACGAAACAGGGAAAGGATCCCTCATCTCGAGCTAGGAGGCGGAAACGGGGCTCCCCTGGATGTGTTCGGGACCCTCGTGCTTCCTCTCGAGTGGAGACGGGTGTGTCGGGAACTTCTTGAGTTGCAGAAAGGGTGTGAAGGACCCTTTGGAAGTTCCAGGGGTTAGATGTGATTAGCCTCGAGAAGCCTCAGCGGAAATGGGCCTCATCTCGCCTGGAGGGCAAAACCTCCTGGATTTTCTCGAGTTGCGGCAGGTGCTCTCGACTTACGACGGGGCCCTCAGGGACCCGCTCTGGTGGCCTCAGGAAAGGCCAGTCCCCATGCGAGTTCCTCGGGGGCCTTTCGGAATTCCTCTCCCGCTGATGCCGGGGCCTAAGACCTTGTGTGAACTCAGGGCCGGAACCTGAGGATTCCTCTCCAGTGCTGACATGGATCTTGGGGTACTTCTGGAGTCTCCCCAGGGGAGTCAGTCCTCGTCTCGAATGCGGGCATGCACTTGCGCTTTCCTCCAGAGCGGTAGCAGCAGTGTCACGCAGTCCGCCCCGTGGATCAAAGCATCTATGGTTTTCCCTCGTGTCTTTCCCACGAGGCTTTCCCACGAGGCTTTCCCACAGGGCTGTCCCACGTGCACACGTGGTGGGAGTCGATCCTCGGCTTGAACGTCAAGGCAGTGCAGGGAAAACAGGTTCCTCTGGAATGGACTGACACATCTGGGGGACTCTTGGAATGGTGGCACGACCCTGGAGTTCCTCTCGCCTTTCCTGTGGAGAGCGCCTCCTCTTGAGATGCGACGGGAACGCCGGGAATTCTTTCCCTACGAAACAGGGAAAGGATCCCTCATCTCGAGCTCGGAGGCGGAAACGGGGCTCCCCTGGATGTGTTCGGGACCCTCGTGCTTCCTCTCGAGTGGAGACGGGTGTGTCGGGAACTTCTTGAGTTGCAGAAAGGGTGTGAAGGACCCTTTGGAAGTTCCAGGGGTTAGATGTGATTAGCCTCGAGAAGCCTCAGCGGAAATGGGCCTCATCTCGCCTGGAGGGCAAAACCTCCTGGATTTTCTCGAGTTGCGGCAGGTGCTCTCGACTTACGACGGGGCCCTCAGGGACCCGCTCTGGTGGCCTCAGGAAAGGCCAGTCCCCATGCGAGTTCCTCGGGGGCCTTTCGGAATTCCTCTCCCGCTGATGCCGGGGCCTAAGACCTTGTGTGAACTCAGGGCCGGAACCTGAGGATTCCTCTCCAGTGCTGACATGGATCTTGGGGTACTTCTGGAGTCTCCCCAGGGGAGTCAGTCCTCGTCTCGAATGCGGGCATGCACTTGCGCTTTCCTCCAGAGCGGTAGCAGCAGTGTCACGCAGTCCGCCCCGTGGATCAAAGCATCTATGGTTTTCCCTCGTGTCTTTCCCACGAGGCTTTCCCACGAGGCTTTCCCACAGGGCTGTCCCACGTGCACACGTGGTGGGAGTCGATCCTCGGCTTGAACGTCAAGGCAGTGCAGGGAAAACAGGTTCCTCTGGAATGGACTGACACATCTGGGGGACTCTTGGAATGGTGGCACGACCCTGGAGTTCCTCTCGCCTTTCCTGTGGAGAGCGCCTCCTCTTGAGATGCGTCGGGAACGCCGGGAATTCTTTCCCTACGAAACAGGGAAAGGATCCCTCATCTCGAGCTCGGAGGCGGAAACGGGGCTCCCCTGGATGTGTTCGGGACCCTCGTGCTTCCTCTCGAGTGGAGACGGGTGTGTCGGGAACTTCTTGAGTTGCAGAAAGGGTGTGAAGGACCCTTTGGAAGTTCCAGGGTTAGATGTGATTAGCCTCGAGAAGCCTCAGCGGAAA
>NW_024599771.1:0-8601 GCF_016772045.2 Ovis aries | reverse complement strand
GGGATGAGCATCTGGGGACTCTTGAAGAAAGTGGCACGACCCTGCCTTTTCCTTTTCCTGTGGAGAGCGCCTCCTCTTGAGATGCGAGGGAACGCGGGAATTCTTTCCCTACGAAACAGGGAAAGGATCCCTCATCTCGAGCTCGGAGGCGGAAACGGGGCTCCCCTGGATGTGTTCGGGACCCTCGTGCTTCCTCTCGAGTGGAGACGGGTGTGTCGGGAACTTCTTGAGTTGCAGAAAGGGTGTGAAGGACCCTTTGGAAGTTCCAGGGGTTAGATGTGATTAGCCTCGAGAAGCCTCAGCGGAAATGGGCCTCATCTCGCCTGGAGGGCAAAACCTCCTGGATTTTCTCGAGTTGCGGCAGGTGCTCTCGACTTACGACGGGGCCCTCAGGGACCCGCTCTGGTGGCCTCAGGAAAGGCCAGTCCCCATGCGAGTTCCTCGGGGGCCTTTCGGAATTCCTCTCCGCTGATGCGGGGCCTAAGACCTTGTGTGAACTCAGGGCCGGAACCTGAGGATTCCTCTCCAGTGCTGACATGGATCTTGGGGTACTTCTGGAGTCTCCCCAGGGGAGTCAGTCCTCGTCTCGAATGCGGGCATGCACTTGCGCTTTCCTCCAGAGCGGTAGCAGCAGTGTCACGCAGTCCGCCCCGTGGATCAAAGCATCTATGGTTTTCCCTCGTGTCTTTCCCACGAGGCTTTCCCACGAGGCTTTCCCACAGGGCTGTCCCACGTGCACACGTGGTGGGAGTCGATCCTCGGCTTGAACGTCAAGGCAGTGCAGGGAAAACAGGTTCCTCTGGAATGGACTGACACATCTGGGGGACTCTTGGAATGGTGGCACGACCCTGGAGTTCCTCTCGCCTTTCCTGTGGAGAGCGCCTCCTCTTGAGATGCGACGGGAACGCCGGGAATTCTTTCCCTACGAAACAGGGAAAGGATCCCTCATCTCGAGCTCGGAGGCGGAAACGGGGCTCCCCTGGATGTGTTCGGGACCCTCGTGCTTCCTCTCGAGTGGAGACGGGTGTGTCGGGAACTTCTTGAGTTGCAGAAAGGGTGTGAAGGACCCTTTGGAAGTTCCAGGGGTTAGATGTGATTAGCCTCGAGAAGCCTCAGCGGAAATGGGCCTCATCTCGCCTGGAGGGCAAAACCTCCTGGATTTTCTCGAGTTGCGGCAGGTGCTCTCGACTTACGACGGGGCCCTCAGGGACCCGCTCTGGTGGCCTCAGGAAAGGCCAGTCCCCATGCGAGTTCCTCGGGGGCCTTTCGGAATTCCTCTCCCGCTGATGCCGGGGCCTAAGACCTTGTGTGAACTCAGGGCCGGAACCTGAGGATTCCTCTCCAGTGCTGACATGGATCTTGGGGTACTTCTGGAGTCTCCCCAGGGGAGTCAGTCCTCGTCTCGAATGCGGGCATGCACTTGCGCTTTCCTCCAGAGCGGTAGCAGCAGTGTCACGCAGTCCGCCCCGTGGATCAAAGCATCTATGGTTTTCCCTCGTGTCTTTCCCACGAGGCTTTCCCACGAGGCTTTCCCACAGGGCTGTCCCACGTGCACACGTGGTGGGAGTCGATCCTCGGCTTGAACGTCAAGGCAGTGCAGGAAAACAGGTTCCTCTGGAATGGACTGACACATCTGGGGGACTCTTGGAATGGTGGCACGACCCTGGAGTTCCTCTCGCCTTTCCTGTGGAGAGCGCCTCCTCTTGAGATGCGACGGGAACGCCGGGAATTCTTTCCCTACGAAACAGGGAAAGGATCCCTCATCTCGAGCTCGGAGGCGGAAACGGGGCTCCCCTGGATGTGTTTGGGACCCTCGTGCTTCCTCTCGAGTGGAGAGAATGGGGGAATATCGTGTCGGAAGTGTGACAATATTGAAGTTGGCAGAAAGGTTAGATTGTTTTAGCCTAGAAGCCTCAGGTGAATGGGACTTCTCGCCTTATGGAGGAAACCTCCTGGATTTTTCGAGTTGGGCAGGTTAAATCGAGTTGTCTCGGGGCCCTAACGCTCTGGTGGCCTGACAAAGGCTCATCTGCGTTGGAAGGGAGCCATTCGGAATTTCTCATTTGCGGATCTTTTTATTTTTCGATGTCAGAGTTTTGTCTGTGAACTCAGCGTCCCTTCTTATATCCTGGTAATTCTTTGACTTCCCGACGGGGCCTCAGGGCACCCGCTGCTTGGATGGCCTCCAGGAAAGGGCAGTGTCACGCGAGTTCCGTGGATCGCCTCTATGGTTTTCCTCGTGTCTTTGCAGCTGATTTTTGCCGGGCCTGTGACACGTTAGTGGTTGTGAAACTCAAATAGGGTCAGGACACCATGAGGATGGGTTCCTCTGGACTTTTGCTGAGCTATGGATCTTGGGGATTGGCATCTGGGTCCTCTGGAGTAGTTCCTCCTCCAGTTTCTAAGGAGAAAGCCGGAGAATCTTGTCTTGACGATGGGTCAGTCCCTCGTCTCGATTGCTCGGAGGCTTGGAACTTTGGCTTTCTGCAGTGCGGGTAGCCCTTTCAGTTCAGCAGTGTGTTGCACGCTAGTCGTGCCCACCTTTGGAGGCAAATGTAATACCTTTGGAGTGCTCGTATTTATCTGGCCTCGATGTCTCTTCCCACGAGGCTTTCCCCAGGAGGCCATTTCCAACATTGGATCTGGATTCGACATCTCGCTGACAGCAACGTAGGTGCGGAGGATCTCGGCTTAAACCTTGGATCCTCTCAAGGCAGTTGTCATGGGGTTTCGAAATTTACCAGGTTTCCTCTGGGAAGATTGGCATGTTACGCTGACGATCTGTGGGGGACTCTTAGCCATATGGGTGGATCGAACCTGTGGATAGTTCCTCTCGCCTTGTTCTGTGGAGCTAAGCCTCGAGGCTTTGAGATTGGCGAGCTCAAAAAAGGGGCAACGCCGGGAGTCGATTTCCTCCGAGTAATCAGGCGTAAAGGAAGTTCCCTCATCTCGAAATGGACTGAGACGGAACGGGGCTCCCTGGAATGTGGCACGACCCTGGAGTTCCTCTCGATTTCCTGGGGAGAGCGCTCCTCTTGAGAAGCCGGAAACCGGAATTCTTTTCTACGAAACGGGGATATTTCTATTCTCGAGCTCGCAGGCGGAATGGGATCCCCTGGCTGTTTGGGACCCTCGTGCTTCCTTGTGGAAGTATTCCAGTAACTTCTTGAGTTGAAATGAGGATTTTTAAGCCAAATACGATGCAAGCTTACTGACTCGAGGGAAAAGGGCCTCATCTGCCTGGAGGGCAAAACCTCCTGGATTTTCTCGAGTTGCGGCAGGTGCTCTCGACTTACGACGGGGCCCTCAGGGACCCGCTCTTGGTGGCCTCAGGAAAGGCCAGTCCCATGCGAGTTCCTCGGGGGCTTTCGGAATTCCTCTTCCGCTGATGCCGGGGCCTAAGACCTTGTGTGAACTCAGGGCGGAACCTGAGGATTCTTCTCCAGTGCTGACATGGATCTTGGGGGGTACTTCTGGAGTCTCCCCAAGGGAGAGTTCAGTCCTCGTCTCGAGAATGCGGGCATAAAGCACTTGGCGCTTTCTTCCAGAGCGCTTTGGGGTAGCAGCTCAGTGTCACGGCCAGTCCGCCTCGTGATCAAAATTGAAACATGAAGTTAAGCATCTGGATGCTCTTTCCCTCGTAGTGCTTCTCTGACTCGAGTTTCTTTGCCACGAGGCTTTCCCACGGGTGTCACGTGCACACGTGGCTTGGGGAGTCGATCGTCGGTTTTTATGATTAAAGGCAGTGAGGGCAAAACAGGTTCCTCAGGTGGAATGGACTTGACAACTGGGTGGGAGGCTCATTGGAATGGATGGAAGACCTGTTGAGATTGTCCTCTCTGCTCTTTTCTGTGCGAGAGCGCTCTCTCTCTAGAGAATGCGACGGGAGCGCTTTCGGGAATTTTTCCTACGAAAAGGGGAAAGGATCCTAACTCCTGTTCTCGAGTCGGGAGGCGGAAACGGGGGCTTCCTGTGGTGATGTTTCGGACCTTTCGTGTGCTTCTCTCGAGTGGCAGCACGGGATTGTGTGTCGTGGAACTTTTGAGTTCAGAAAGGGTGTGAGGAACGGTCCTTTGGAACGTCTCCAGGGGTTGAGATTTGTTAGCTCGAGAAGCTCACCGGAATGTGGCCTCATCTTCCTGGTCAGGTGGCAAAACCTCTGGATTTTCTCGAGTTTCAGAGCAGGTGAGCTCACTCGCTTACTCCGTACGAGGGGCCCTCAGGGACCCGATTGCGGTGGCCTCAGGAAAGGGCAGCCTCCAGATCCCACTTGCGTGGTGGGATCCTTTCGGAATTCTCTCGCTTTCTGCCAAGGTGAAGAGGGCCTAAGACCTTGTGGTGAACTCAGGGCGGAACCTGGATTCTTCTTCCTCTCCAGTGCTGACATGGATTTGTGGATGGGTACTTCTGGATTTGAACTCCGGTGCGGAGTCATCACGTTCCTGTCTCGAATGATGGGCACTGTGACACTTGCGTCTTTCCTAGAGAGCGTTATCTCGAATGCGGGCATGCACTTGCGCTTTCCTCCAGAGCGGTAGCAGCAGTGTCACGCAGTCCGCCCCGTGGATCCAAGCATCTATGGTTTTCCCTCGTGTCTTTCCCACGAGGCTTTCCCACGAGGCTTTCCCACAGGGCTGTCCCACGTGCACACGTGGTGGGAGTCGATCCTCGGCTTGAACGTCAAGGCAGTGCAGGGAAAACAGGTTCCTCTGGAATGGACTGACACATCTGGGGGACTCTTGGAATGGTGGCACGACCCTGGAGTTCCTCTCGCCTTTCCTGTGGAGAGCGCCTCCTCTTGAGATGCGACGGGAACGCCGGGAATTCTTTCCCTACGAAACAGGGAAAGGATCCCTCATCTCGAGCTCGGAGGCGGAAACGGGGCTCCCCTGGATGTGTTCGGGACCCTCGTGCTTCCTCTCGAGTGGAGACGGGTGTGTCGGGAACTTCTTGAGTTGCAGAAAGGGTGTGAAGGACCCTTTGGAAGTTCCAGGGGTTAGATGTGATTAGCCTCGAGAAGCCTCAGCGGAAATGGGCCTCATCTCGCCTGGAGGGCAAAACCTCCTGGATTTTCTCGAGTTGCGGCAGGTGCTCTCGACTTACGACGGGGCCCTCAGGGACCCGCTCTGGTGGCCTCAGGAAAGGCCAGTCCCCATGCGAGTTCCTCGGGGGCCTTTCGGAATTCCTCTCCCGCTGATGCCGGGGCCTAAGACCTTGTGTGAACTCAGGGCCGGAACCTGAGGATTCCTCTCCAGTGCTGACATGGATCTTGGGGTACTTCTGGAGTCTCCCCAGGGGAGTCAGTCCTCGTCTCGAATGCGGGCATGCACTTGCGCTTTCCTCCAGAGCGGTAGCAGCAGTGTCACGCAGTCCGCCCCGTGGATCAAAGCATCTATGGTTTTCCCTCGTGTCTTTCCCACGAGGCTTTCCCACGAGGCTTTCCCACAGGGCTGTCCCACGTGCACACGTGGTGGGAGTCGATCCTCGGCTTGAACGTCAAGGCAGTGCAGGGAAAACAGGTTCCTCTGGAATGGACTGACACATCTGGGGGACTCTTGGAATGGTGGCACGACCCTGGAGTTCCTCTCGCCTTTCCTGTGGAGAGCGCCTCCTCTTGAGATGCGACGGGAACGCCGGGAATTCTTTCCCTACGAAACAGGGAAAGGATCCCTCATCTCGAGCTCGGAGGCGGAAACGGGGCTCCCCTGGATGTGTTCGGGACCCTCGTGCTTCCTCTCGAGTGGAGACGGGTGTGTCGGGAACTTCTTGAGTTGCAGAAAGGGTGTGAAGGACCCTTTGGAAGTTCCAGGGGTTAGATGTGATTAGCCTCGAGAAGCCTCAGCGGAAATGGGCCTCATCTCGCCTGGAGGGCAAAACCTCCTGGATTTTCTCGAGTTGCGGCAGGTGCTCTCGACTTACGACGGGGCCCTCAGGGACCCGCTCTGGTGGCCTCAGGAAAGGCCAGTCCCCATGCGAGTTCCTCGGGGGCCTTTCGGAATTCCTCTCCCGCTGATGCCGGGGCCTAAGACCTTGTGTGAACTCAGGGCCGGAACCTGAGGATTCCTCTCCAGTGCTGACATGGATCTTGGGGTACTTCTGGAGTCTCCCCAGGGGAGTCAGTCCTCGTCTCGAATGCGGGCATGCACTTGCGCTTTCCTCCAGAGCGGTAGCAGCAGTGTCACGCAGTCCGCCCCGTGGATCAAAGCATCTATGGTTTTCCCTCGTGTCTTTCCCACGAGGCTTTCCCACGAGGCTTTCCCACAGGGCTGTCCCACGTGCACACGTGGTGGGAGTCGATCCTCGGCTTGAACGTCAAGGCAGTGCAGGGAAAACAGGTTCCTCTGGAATGGACTGACACATCTGGGGGACTCTTGGAATGGTGGCACGACCCTGGAGTTCCTCTCGCCTTTCCTGTGGAGAGCGCCTCCTCTTGAGATGCGACGGGAACGCCGGGAATTCTTTCCCTACGAAACAGGGAAAGGATCCCTCATCTCGAGCTCGGAGGCGGAAACGGGGCTCCCCTGGATGTGTTCGGGACCCTCGTGCTTCCTCTCGAGTGGAGACGGGTGTGTCGGGAACTTCTTGAGTTGCAGAAAGGGTGTGAAGGACCCTTTGGAAGTTCCAGGGGTTAGATGTGATTAGCCTCGAGAAGCCTCAGCGGAAATGGGCCTCATCTCGCCTGGAGGGCAAAACCTCCTGGATTTTCTCGAGTTGCGGCAGGTGCTCTCGACTTACGACGGGGCCCTCAGGGACCCGCTCTGGTGGCCTCAGGAAAGGCCAGTCCCCATGCGAGTTCCTCGGGGGCCTTTCGGAATTCCTCTCCCGCTGATGCCGGGGCCTAAGACCTTGTGTGAACTCAGGGCCGGAACCTGAGGATTCCTCTCCAGTGCTGACATGGATCTTGGGGTACTTCTGGAGTCTCCCCAGGGGAGTCAGTCCTCGTCTCGAATGCGGGCATGCACTTGCGCTTTCCTCCAGAGCGGTAGCAGCAGTGTCACGCAGTCCGCCCCGTGGATCAAAGCATCTATGGTTTTCCCTCGTGTCTTTCCCACGAGGCTTTCCCACGAGGCTTTCCCACAGGGCTGTCCCACGTGCACACGTGGTGGGAGTCGATCCTCGGCTTGAACGTCAAGGCAGTGCAGGGAAAACAGGTTCCTCTGGAATGGACTGACACATCTGGGGGACTCTTGGAATGGTGGCACGACCCTGGAGTTCCTCTCGCCTTTCCTGTGGAGAGCGCCTCCTCTTGAGATGCGACGGGAACGCCGGGAATTCTTTCCCTACGAAACAGGGAAAGGATCCCTCATCTCGAGCTCGGAGGCGGAAACGGGGCTCCCCTGGATGTGTTCGGGACCCTCGTGCTTCCTCTCGAGTGGAGACGGGTGTGTCGGGAACTTCTTGAGTTGCAGAAAGGGTGTGAAGGACCCTTTGGAAGTTCCAGGGGTTAGATGTGATTAGCCTCGAGAAGCCTCAGCGGAAATGGGCCTCATCTCGCCTGGAGGGCAAAACCTCCTGGATTTTCTCGAGTTGCGGCAGGTGCTCTCGACTTACGACGGGGCCCTCAGGGACCCGCTCTGGTGGCCTCAGGAAAGGCCAGTCCCCATGCGAGTTCCTCGGGGGCCTTTCGGAATTCCTCTCCCGCTGATGCGGGGCCTAAGACCTTGTGTGAACTCAGGGCCGGAACCTGAGGATTCCTCTCCAGTGCTGACATGGATCTTGGGGTACTTCTGGAGTCTCCCCAGGGGAGTCAGTCCTCGTCTCGAATGCGGGCATGCACTTGCGCTTTCCTCCAGAGCGGTAGCAGCAGTGTCACGCAGTCCGCCCCGTGGATCAAAGCATCTATGGTTTTCCCTCGTGTCTTTCCCACGAGGCTTTCCCACGAGGCTTTCCCACAGGGCTGTCCCACGTGCACACGTGGTGGGAGTCGATCCTCGGCTTGAACGTCAAGGCAGTGCAGGGAAAACAGGTTCCTCTGGAATGGACTGACACATCTGGGGGACTCTTGGAATGGTGGCACGACCCTGGAGTTCCTCTCGCCTTTCCTGTGGAGAGCGCCTCCTCTTGAGATGCGACGGGAACGCCGGGAATTCTTTCCCTACGAAACAGGGAAAGGATCCCTCATCTCGAGCTCGGAGGCGAAAAGGGGGCTCCCCTGGATGTGTGCGGGACCCTCGTGCTTCCTCTCGAGTGAGAAGGGTCTCTTTCTACTGGTGTGATTGCATTCAACTCCGGCTCTCGCCGAGCTCTCTCGTGAGAGCGGCTTGTCTGATGTATTGGAGGGTACCGTGAAGTTCAGGAGAGATGGTGATGTAGGGGCCGTGCTGTGAATTAAGCTCTGCGGTAAAATGGGCCTACGGATGGCTCCCAGCGCGCTCATGAAACCTCCCCTGTGATTCTCTTCGGAGTGCCTTTCCAAGGTGTCTTGGCTCTAAGTTGGGTGGTCATAGGGTCTACCCATCGACTACTGCGGGTGTGATTCAGGAGATCTCCGGTCGCTGGGTCGCTCATCAGGAAAGTCAGTCCGCGATAGACGAGTCTGGTGTTTGGTGACCTCGGACATAGTCTTTCTTCTCGTTCGATGTCCGTGTGCGGGTCTGACAC
>NW_024599770.1:0-9029 GCF_016772045.2 Ovis aries | reverse complement strand
GACATTCCTTGCTGAGAGATGACTCAGCAAGGGCCTTTGAACACTGTTGTTTTCTTTCCTAGGTTCAAAGATTCCTTCAGTTCCTAATATAGATATCTCCTAGAAATGATATGACATCCGTGAAAATCTGATATGTCCTGGTCAAATGCTGTCAGTTATCATTCTAGTTATCATATTAAAGCATTTCAAGTCGCAGCAGTGACCAGATGACATTGTCAATTTCTATTTCATCAGGTTTTAACCATGTCCTCTATGGTTTCACACTGATGCCTTTGCAGAAATACTGCTACTTCAAGATATATGGAAAATGCTTTTTTTAAGCTTACTGATAATTTGTTTGTTTGTTTGCTTGTCTTCTGGTAAGCTGGTACCAGATGGAATTTAGTCTCCTCTCTAGGTTAAGAGAACAAAGTTTTTTAGAATGCAATTTTTGATCACAGACTATGAGTTTCTCTACCTTTCATTGATTTATAATTGTTTTCATCATCTGTTTTTTTTTACTTCGGTAAAGTAAAATAAGCCTTATTTAAGATTTTGGTACATGTAGGATGGACTAAGCTTTCCCCACTCTTGCAAGTTCCCTTAACCTTTCAGTTCTCTTCTCGTGGGACCAAGATCTCACTTTCCTCCAGAGGGACAATCCAAGCTTTTTATCAGTTGATCTGCCCCTGACATCAGAGTCAAGTTCAGCACGAGTTGGCCTATAATTTAGGCATGAAACTATGACTACATAAAGAAAAGGTGACTTTTATGATTCAGGGATGGCCATGATATGCCTTGCACTTCAGAGAAAATGGGTTAAAATGATTTTTTTTCTTCAAAAACTGCACAGCCAGTTCTTTCAGCATATGCAATTGAAAACATCTAGTCATTAGGTCAGTTTTCATTCCAATCCCAAAGAAAGGCAATGACAAAGAATATTCAAGCTGCTGCACAATTGCACTCATCTCACACACTAGTAAAGTAATGCTCAAAATTCTCCAAGTTCACATGAACTGTGAACTTCCAGATGTTCAAGAGGGATTTAAAAAATGCAGAGAAACCAGAGATCAAATTGCCAACATCCACTGGATCATTGAAAAAGCAAGAGAGTTCCAGAAAAAAAAAAACACATCTATTTCTGCTTTATTGACAATGCCAAAGCCTTTGACTGTGTGGATCACAAGAAACTGGGAAAAATTCTGAAAGAGATGGGAATACCAGACCACCTGACCTGTCTCTTGAGAAACCTGTATGCAGGTCAGGAAGAAACAGTTAAACTGGACATGGAACAACAGACTGGTTCTAAATAGGAAAAGGAACATGTCAAGGCTGTATATTGTCACCCTGCTTATTTAACTTATATGCAGAGTACAGCATGAGAAACACTGGGCTGGAGGAAGCACACACGCTGGAATCAAGATTGCTGGGAGAAATATCAATAATCTCAGATATTCAGATGACACCACCTTATGGCAGAAAGTGAAGAAGAACTAAAGTCTCCTGATGAAAGTGAAAGAGGAGAGTGAAAAAGTTAGCTTAAAGCTCAGCATTCAGAAAACTAAATCATTGCATCCAGTCCCATCACTTCATGGCATAGATGGGAAAACATTGGAAACAGCAGCAGACTATTTTGGGGGCTTGGAAATCACTGCAGGTGATGGCTGCCTCCATGAACTTAAAAACATATTTATGACTTGGAAGAAAAGTGATGACCAAACTAGACAGCATATTAAAAAAGCCGATACCATACTGTCTGATGACTGTGGCTTTGTAGTAGAGCCTGAAGTCAGGCAAGTTGATTCCACCTCCCGTTCCATCTTCTTTCCAAGATTGCTTTGGCTATTCGAGGTTTTTTGTATTTCCATACAAATCTTGAAATTATTTGTTCTAGTTCTGTGAAAAATGTAGCTGGTAGCTTGACAGGGATTGCATTGAATTTGTAAATTGCTTTGGTAGTATACTCATTTTCACTATATTGATTCTTCCGATCCATGAACATGGTATATTTCCATCTATTAGTGTCCTCATTTGATTTCTTTCATCAGTGTTTTATAGTTTTCTATACATAGGTCTTTAGTTTCTTTAGGTAGATATATTCCAAACAGACATATAGATCAATGGAACAAAATAGAAAGCCCAGAGATAAATCCACACACATATGGACACCTTATCTTTGACAAAGGAGGCAAGAATATACAATGGAGTAAAGACAATCTCTTTAACAAGTGGTGCTGGGAAAACTGGTCAACCACTTGTAAAAGAATGAAACTAGATCACTTTCTAACACCATACACAAAAATAAACTCAAAATGGATTAAAGATCTAAATGTAAGATCAGAAACTATAAAACTCCTAGAGGAGAACATAGGCAAAACACTCTCAGACATAAATCACAGCAGGATCCTCTATGATCCACCTCCCAGAATTCTGGAAATAAAAGCAAAAATAAACAAATGGGATCTAATTAAAATTAAAAGCTTCTGCACAACAAAGGAAACTATAAGCAAGGTGAAAAGACAGCCTTCTGAATGGGAGAAAATAATAGCAAATGAAGCAACTGACAAACAACTAATCTCAAAAATATACAAGCAACTTATGCAGCTCAATTCCAGAAAAATAAACGACCCAATCAAAAAATGGGCCAAAGAACTAAATAGACATTTCTCCAAAGAAGACATACGGATGGCTAACAAACACATGAAAAGATGCTCAACATCACTCATTATTAGAGAAATGCAAATCAAAACCACAATGAGGTACCACTTCACACCAGTCAGAATGGCTGCGATCCAAAAATCTGCAAGCAATAAATGCTGGAGAGGGTGTGGAGAAAGGGAACCCTCCTACACTGTTGGTGGGAATGCAAACTAGTACAGCCACTATGGAGAACAGTGTGGAGATTCCTTAAAAAATTGCAAATAGAACTACCTTATGACCCAGCAATCCCACTGCTGGGCATACACACCGAGGAAACCAGAATTGAAAGAGACACATGTACCCCAATGTTCATCGCAGCACTGTTTATAATAGCCAGGACATGGAAACAACCTAGATGTCCATCAGCAGATGAATGGATAAGAAAGCTGTGGTACATATACACAATGGAGTATTACTCAGCCGTTAAAAAGAATTCATTTGAATCAGTTCTGATGAGATGGATGAAACTGGAGCCGATTATACAGAGTGAAGTAAGCCAGAAAGAAAAACACCAATACAGTATACTAACACATATATATGGAATTTAGGAAGATGGCAATGACGACCCTGTATGCAAGACAGGAAAAAAGACACAGATGTGTATAACGGACTTTTGGACTCAGAGGGAGAGGGAGAGGGTGGGATGATTTGGGAGAATGGCATTCTAACATGTATACTATCATGTAAGAATTGAATCGCCAGTCTATGTCTGACGCAGGATGCAGCATGCTTGGGGCTGGTGCATGGGGATGACCCAGAGAGATGTTATGGGGAGGGAGGTGGGGGGGGGTCATGTTTGGGAACGCATGTAAGAATTAAAGATTTTAAAAAAATAAATAAATTAAAAAAAATTAAAAAAAAAAAAAAAGCCGAGACGTTGCTTTGCCAACAATGATCCATCCAGTCAAGGCTATGGTTTTTCCATATGTCATGGATGGATATGAAAGATGTACTATAAAGAAAGTGACAGCTGAAAATTTGATGCTTTTGAACTGTGGTGTTGGAGAAGATGCTTGTAGGTCGCTTAGACTACAAGGAGACGCAACCACTCCATCCTAAAGGAAATCAGGTCTGAATATCCATTGGAAGGACTAATACTGAACCTGAAACTCCAATACTTTGGCCACTTGATGTGAAGAGCTGACTCACTTGGAAGTTGCTTTGATTTGCCTATGAGTGTGGGAGCCCTCCCTGGGCAAAGGGCCTCAGGGTCATTGCCACTGAATCATGACATCCAAGCAAGCGCATTCCAGCTGTGTGACATGCAGGAAGCAGGAGACTGGGAAAACTGTCTTCCTTAGAGGAAGGAAAGTCATCCACAGAGAGTGTGTTTTCAGGCCTCTCTTTGCAGCAAGTGTTTTGCTTCTCAGACATCAGAGCTGCAGGCTTGCTCTGAGGGCCTCAATTCCAGAGTCAGGGCTGTGTGTCTCACTGCACTTTCCAAGCATTGCAGACACATTCCTAGGTTGGAGCAGTGCTTCCCATGAGAAAGAAGCCTCGGGAGTGTGTCTGAGCGGGCTGAGTGCCATGCTAGGGTCACCTAGTCGAGGGCACCTTGCACATCCAATGGGCCCCAGGCGAGTAGCTATGGACCGGCCCCTCGGTTGAGATATCCCAAAGCAGGGAACAAAGCTAGCTCTGTCAGAAGGAGGAAAACAGCAATGGGATGGATTTTCAAGCAGTTGCTAAGTCACACCACGTGAGGGCTCCGGGGAAAGAAATGCGAATTTTGGCCTCTAGGCCCAGTATCCAGATGTGTGCACAGGATATTTTCCCCACAGGATCCAAGAATGTTCCAGACAGACCTAAGCTCACTAGCTCTCTCCTGCAGAGGAAATGAAATATTGTTGCTGAACCACGAAAAGATGCTGGGATTCTTGGCTTATGGAGGAGAAGAATTCAATCCAGGGCCCAAGACGAGGCTTGATTGCTCAGAGCTTTTGTGCAATCGAGTTTTATTCAAGTAGAAAGGAGATAGAGAAAGCTTCTGACAGAGACATCACAAGGGGCAGAAAGTGTACCCCCTTGCTAGTGTTAGTAATGGAGTTGTATACTCTCCAATAAGTTATTACAACGAACAAAAGAATGTCTGGGGGTTGTAAAGACTCACTAGACCTACTCCCATCATTTACATTTTAAGATAACAGGATTAGCCAGAAGGTTTTCCAGAGACCGTCCTCAAGAAGGATGCATGATTGTTATATAATCCGAAGGAATGTAGAGGGAAAAAAGTGTGCCCTTTCTTCCTCCTTGAGAATTCTAGACCCCTCTCTCCTTGGGGACCCTCGAACTTCTTATAAACCTGCCTTGGCAATGACTCTCTCCGAAACATGATTGAACAGCCGTTTGGAGCTTCCTTTGACTTTCCCTGGGAGGGAGGGAGCCCTCCCTGAGCACAGGGCCTCAGGGGCCATGGCCAATGAAAACTAATCTCCCAGTAAGTGCTTTTCAGCCCTGTGTGACTCTCAGCCCACAGGAGGCTGAGAAAACTCTCTTCCTTGGAGGAAGGAAAGGCAGCCCAAGAGTGTGTTTTCAGGCCTGTATCTTGCAGCAAGTGTTTGGCTTGTTAGACATAAGACCTGCAGGCCTGCTCCAACAGACTCCATTCCAGAATCAGGGCCTTGTGTCTCCCTGCAGTTTCCTGGCCTCGCAAACACATTCCTAGGTGAGAGCAGTCCTGCCCATGGGGAAGCAGGCTGCGGGAGTGTGTCTGAGGGGCCAGGTGCCATGCTGGGGTCACCTGGTCGAGGGCACCTTGCACCTCCAATGGACCCCAGGCAAGGAGTTGCAGGCCACCACCTTGCTTCTGAAATCCCAAAGTGGGGAGCAAAGCTCGCTCTGTCAGAGGGAAGAAAACAGCAACAGGATGGATTTTCAAGCAGTTGCTAGGCTGTACTGCGTTAGGGCTCCAAGGAAGAAAAATGCAAATGTTAGCCCCTACGACTGGTATCCAGGTGGGCTCCCAGGATGATTTCCCCGCAGGATCAAGAACGTTCCAGACAGACCTGGGCTCACTAGCTCCCTCCTGCAGAGGAAACATGATAGAACAGCTGTTTGGAGGTTGCTTTGACTTCCCCTGGGAGGGTAGGATCCCTCCCTGGGTGCAGGGCCTCAGGGGCCATTGCCGCTGAGAAATGCCCTCTAAGCCAGACCTTTCCAGCCTTGTATGACTCAGCACGGAGGAGACTGGAAAAGCTATCTTCCTTGGAGGAAGGAAAGGCAGCCCCAGAGAGTGTGTTTTCACACCTGTATCTCGCAGCAAGTGTTTGCCGTCTCAGACGTCAGACCTCCAGGCCTGCTCCAACGGCCTCAGTTCCAGAGTCAGGGCCGTGTGTCTCCTGCATTTTCTGAGCCTTGGGAACACATTCCTAGGTCAGAACAGTCCTGCCCATGGGGAAGGAGGCTGCGGGAGTGTGTCTGAGGGGGTCGGGTGCCATGCTGGGGTCCAATAGACCTGGTACCTCCAATAGACCCCAGGACAACAGCGGTGGGGCTCCCCTGGCTTCCGAAATGCCAAAGCGAGAAGCAAAGCTAGCTCTATCAGAAGGAAGAAAAGAGCAATTAGATGGATGTTCAGGCTGTTGCTGGGCCGCACCACTTCAGGTTCCCCCGAGAGGAGCAGGCCCTGTGGCCCCTAGGTCCCATATGCAGGTTAACACACAGGATGTGTCCCCATAGGAGCCAAGAATTTTCCTGACAGACCTAGGCTCACTAGAGCTCTCCTACAGGGCAAAGGGATAGAACAGACTGTGGATGTGACTCTGCCTTTCCCAGCGAGCATGGGGCCCTCCCTACGGCCCCGGGCTCCAGGGAAAATTGTCCCTGAAATGACCTCCAAGAAGCGCTTTTCCAGCAGGCTGGGATGCAGAGTTCACAGGATGTGGGGAAAGTGATCGTCCTTCAGGGAAGAAGAGGCAGCCACCCAGTGTGTGTTTGCAAGCCTGTATTTGGAAGAAACTGGTTTGCTTCTTCAAGGGGAGACCTCCAGGTCTGCTCAGAGGACCGAAATTCCAGAGGCAGCACCATGCATCTCCCCTGTCCTTTCTGAGCCTTGGAAGACATTCCTAGCTTATAGCGGTATTGCTCATGAAGAAGCAGGATGCAGGAATGTGTCAGACATGACTGGGTGCCTTCCTGGGTTCAGCTCCGTGAGGGGCCTTTCCACTCAAAGTAGGTCCCATGCCTCCTTGGGGAGGAAGTGGGGCCCGCTTGCCTCCAAATTGCCAAAGGCTGGAACAAAGCTAGTTCTATCAGAGGTAAGAAAAGAGCAATTGGATGGATGTGGAAGCTGTTGCTGGGCCGCACTGCTTCAGGCCCCCACCCCTCCGGCCCCCGAGAGAAACAGGCGCCCTGTGGCCCCTCGGTCCTGTATGCAGTTTCACACATAGAATGTGTCCCCATAGGAGCCAAGAATTTTCCTGACAGACCTAGGCTCACTAGAGCTCTCCTACAGAGCAAAGGGGATGGGACAGATGTGTGGCTGTGGCTCTGCCTTTCCCTGGGAGTGTGGAGCCGCTCCCTATGGCCCCGGGCTCCAGGGGAAATTGCCCCTGAATAATGACCTCCAAGAAGCGCTTTTCCAACTGGCTGAGACGTGGAGTTCTCAGGATGCAGGGAAAGCGAGTGTCCCTTCGGGGAAGCAAAGGCAGTCACCTGTTATCATTACTTACTAGAATAGTAGGTACCTTCTCTGGTTGGGCAGAGGCCTTCCCTACCTGATCTGAAAAAGAAAATGAAGTAGCTCGCTGATTTGAGAAATAATTCCCAGACTTGGGTTTCCAACCAGTATAGAATCCGACAATGGCCCTGTCTTTGTAGCCGCGTTAATTAACAGGTATGTGAAGCTCTAAATATCAGTGGAAATTACATACAGCATATAGGCCCCAGTGTTCTGGAATGGTGGAAAGAAACAACCAAACTCTTGAAGAGACTCTTTCAAAATGGATCATAGAGACTGACTGTACATGGATGGGCTTGCTTCTGGCAGACTTACTCATATTACGGGTAACTGCACTTCCCATAGTTGTTGTCCTTATGAAATTTTCTATGGGAGACCCCCCCCCAACAATGAGGCAGGTGTTAGCAGATTTGCCACAAGTAAGGAGGTGGGATTTCACAGCAGCTGGAACAATTAGGTAAGGTAATAAATCAGGTAACTAAGTTTGTGTAAAAAAAATATCATTCCCCTTTGAGGAACAGATTCATGAATTTGTGCTCAGTGATCAGGTGTGGCTCAATGACTGGAAACACAATTCCTTGGCCTGACATCGGAAAGGTCCTTATACTGTTGTTTTAGCCACAATTCTGAAGAGAAGGGATACTAGACCACCTAACCTGCCTCTTGAGAAATCTGTATGAAGGTCAGGAAGCAACAGTTAGAGCAGGACATGGAACAACATACTGGTTCCAAAAGGAAAAGGAGTATGTCAAGCTGTATATTGTCACCCTGTTTATTTAACTTATATGCAGACTACATCATGAAAAATGCTGGGATGGAAGATACCTGAGCTGGAATCAAGATTGCCGAAGAAATAGCAATAAACTTAGATATGCAGATGTCACCACCATTATGGCAGAATGGGAAGAGGAACGGGTATGTCGGGGAACTTCTTGAGTTGCAGCAAAGGGGTGAAGGACCCTTTCGAAGTTCCAGAGGTTAGGTGTGGTTAGTCTCGAGATGCCTCAGCGGAAATGGGCCTCATGTCGCCTGGAATGGAGAGGCTCCTGGATATTCCTGAGTTTCAGCAGGTGCTCTCAAGTTACGACGGGGACTTCAGGGACCCGCTCTGGCGCCTCAGGAAAGGCCAGTCCCCATGCGTGTTGCTAGGGGGCCTCTCGGGATTCCTCTACCTTCTAAGCCGGGGCCTAAGACGTGTGCAGTCGGGGCCGGAACCTGAGGATTCCTCTCCAGTGCTGACATGGATCTTGGGGTAATTATGGAGTCTCCCAGGGGAGTCAGTCCTCGTCTCGAGAGGGGGCATGCAGGTGCGCTTTCCTCCTGCTGTAGCAGCAGTGTCACGCTTCCATGGACGTGGATCAGGATCTGTGGCTTTCCCTCGAGGCTTTCCCACGAGGTTTTCCAAGAGGCTTTCCCACAGGCTTTCCCAAGTGCCACACCGTATTTGAGAGTCGATTCCTGGGCGTGAAAGTCGAGGCAGTGCAGCGAAAACAGGTTCTTCCTGGAATGGACCTGAGACATCTGGGGGACTCAGGAATGGTGGTTACGAACCCTGGAGTTTGCTCGCCTTTCCAGTGGAGAGAGCCTCCTCTTGAGATGCGACGGGAACGCCCAAATTCTTTTCCAGACCAAGCAGGGAAAGGATCACTCATCTCGAGCTACGAGGCCGAAA
>NW_024599769.1:0-9323 GCF_016772045.2 Ovis aries | reverse complement strand
TCTGGGGACTTTGGAATGGTGGCACGCCCTGGAGTTCCTCTCGCCTTTCCTGTGGAGAGCGCCTCCTCTTGAGATGCGACGGGAACGCCGGGGATTCTTTCCCTACGCAGGGACAGGATCCCTCATCTCGAGCTCGGAGGCGGAAACGGGGCTCCCCTGGATGTGTCGGGACCTCTCGCTTCCTCTCGAGTGGAGACGACGGGTGTCGGGAACTTCTTGAGTTGCAGAAAGGGTGTGAAGGACCCTTTGGAAGTTCCAGGGGTTAGATGTGATTAGCCTCGAGAAGCCTCAGCGGAAGTGGGCCTCATCTCGCCTGGAGGGCAAACCTCCTGGATTTTCTCGAGTTGCGGCAGGTGCTCTCGACTTACGACGGGGCCCTCAGGGACCCGCTCTGGTGGCCTCAGGAAAGGCCAGTCCCCATGCGAGTTCCTCGGGGGCCTTTCGGAATTCCTCTCCCGCTGATGCCGGGGCCTAAGACCTTGTGTGAACTCAGGGCCGGAACCTGAGGATTCCTCTCCAGTGCTGACATGGATCTTGGGGTACTTCTGGAGTCTCCCCAGGGGAGTCAGTCCTCGTCTCGAATGCGGGCATGCACTTGCGCTTTCCTCCAGAGCGGTAGCAGCAGTGTCACGCAGTCCGCCCCGTGGATCAAAGCATCTATGGTTTTCCCTCGTGTCTTTCCCACGAGGCTTTCCACGAGGCTTTCCCACAGGGCTGTCCCACGTGCACACGTGGTGGGAGTCGATCCTCGGCTTGAACGTCAAGGCAGTGCAGGGAAAACCGGTTCCTCTGGAATGGACTGACACATCTGGGGGACTCTTGGAATGGTGGCACGACCCTGGAGTTCCTCTCGCCTTTCCTGTGGAGAGCGCCTCCTCTTGAGATGCGACGGGAACGCCGGGAATTCTTTCCCTTCGAAACAGGGAAAGGATCCCTCATCTCGAGCTCGGAGGCGGAAACGGGGCTCCCCTGGATGTGTTCGGGACCCTCGTGCTTCCTCTCGAGTGGAGACGGGTGTGTCGGGAACTTCTTGAGTTGCAGAAAGGGTGTGAAGGACCCTTTGGAAGTTCCAGGGGTTAGATGTGATTAGCCTCGAGAAGCCTCAGCGGAAATGGGCCTCATCTCGCCTGGAGGGCAAAACCTCCTGGATTTTCTCGAGTTGCGGCAGGTGCTCTCGACTTACGACGGGGCCCTCAGGGACCCGCTCTGGTGGCCTCAGGAAAGGCCAGTCCCCATGCGAGTTCCTCGGGGGCCTTCGGAATTCCTCTCCCGCTGATGCCGGGGCCTAAGACCTTGTGTGAACTCAGGGCCGGAACCTGAGGATTCCTCTCCAGTGCTGACATGGATCTTGGGGTACTTCTGGAGTCTCCCCAGGGGAGTCAGTCCTCGTCTCGAATGCGGGCATGCACTTGCGCTTTCCTCCAGAGCGGTAGCAGCAGTGTCACGCAGTCCGCCCCGTGGATCAAAGCATCTATGGTTTTCCCTCGTGTCTTTCCCACGAGGCTTTCCCACGAGGCTTTCCCACAGGGCTGTCCCACGTGCACACGTGGTGGGAGTCGATCCTCGGCTTGAACGTCAAGGCAGTGCAGGGAAAACAGGTTCCTCTGGAATGGACTGACACATCTGGGGGACTCTTGGAATGGTGGCACGACCCTGGAGTTCCTCTCGCCTTTCCTGTGGAGAGCGCCTCCTCTTGAGATGCGACGGGAACGCCGGGAATTCTTTCCCTACGAAACAGGGAAAGGATCCCTCATCTCGAGCTCGGAGGCGGAAACGGGGCTCCCCTGGATGTGTTCGGGACCCTCGTGCTTCCTCTCGAGTGGAGACGGGTGTGTCGGGAACTTCTTGAGTTGCAGAAAGGGTGTGAAGGACCCTTTGGAAGTTCCAGGGGTTAGATGTGATTAGCCTCGAGAAGCCTCAGCGGAAATGGGCCTCATCTCGCCTGGAGGGCAAAACCTCCTGGATTTTCTCGAGTTGCGGCAGGTGCTCTCGACTTACGACGGGGCCCTCAGGGACCCGCTCTGGTGGCCTCAGGAAAGGCCAGTCCCCATGCGAGTTCCTCGGGGGCCTTTCGGAATTCCTCTCCCGCTGATGCCGGGGCCTAAGACCTTGTGTGAACTCAGGGCCGGAACCTGAGGATTCCTCTCCAGTGCTGACATGGATCTTGGGGTACTTCTGGAGTCTCCCCAGGGGAGTCAGTCCTCGTCTCGAATGCGGGCATGCACTTGCGCTTTCCTCCAGAGCGGTAGCAGCAGTGTCACGCAGTCCGCCCGTGGATCAAGCATCTATGGTTTCCCCTCGTGTCTTTCCCACGAGGCTTTCCCACAGAGGCTTTCCCACAGGGCTGTCCCACGTGCACACTGGTGGGAGGTGGAGGTCTGCGACATCCTGGAGCCTGGCCAACACCTTGAACGTCAAGGACTTGGAGCTCGAAACGGGATGAAACAGCTGTTCAACTCCTGGGAAATGTGCGACTCGAGAGACACCGCCTTCTGGGGGACGCCTCATTCCTGGAATGCAGGCTACGATGGCCGACCCTGAAATTCGTCCTCTTCATGCCTTTACTGTGGAAGCGCCCTCGCTTGAGATGCGGTGCAACGGTGCAACGCTCGGGAATTCAGGGTGTATTCCCTTAAGTGAAACAGGGTTTATGGATTCCCCTCATCTCGAAGCTCGGAGCGGAAATCGGGGCTATTCTCTGGGAAATTGTTTCCTGGACCCTCAAACAGTTGCGAATGCCTTCGCATCATCTTGTGGTGGAGGACCGGTGGTTCCGGGCACGACAACTTCTTTGTGTCCATTGCGCGAAGCCTGATGTAGAACTAGAACCCTTTGGAAGTCTCAGGGGTGGAAGCACTGATGATCTCTGATACTCAGGAGCAAAGCACAATCAGTTCGGAATGCGAGCATACATTCTCGTCCTCTGGAGTAGTGCAATGAAATCCTCCTGATTTTCTCCGAGATTATGACCGGGCGTGGCCTAGTGCTGCTCGCACTTTCCGCCGGAGGTGCTACCCTCCACTTGGTTGAACCCTGTCGACTAAGTGGCCTGCTACATGGCATAGTCCAGTCCTCCACTCGCGAGTTTCCTCGGGCCTTCTGAGGAAATGTTCCCTACACTTCACTCTATCTTGACAGGTCTGCGTGGAATGCACCTGCGTTCCCTAATGAGCTCCTTGTCTGTGAAATCACGGGCCACGGAAACCTGAAAGGATCTCCCAGCTGCTGCCTCTGAATCGGCGATCTTGGTGTCCTCTGAGATTCCCCAAGGAGAGGAGTGTCTAGTCCTCGAGTCGAAACACTATGGTGGCAAGCCCCTTTTTGAGTTCCTCCCAGAGGGTTAAGAAGCAGTGTCACGCTAGTCAGTCCGCAAGGAACCGTGGAATCACAAGCATCTCGAGTAAAATTCCTCGGGTGGGCCTTTTCCTCGCGAGGGCGAAGGTTTCTCCCTGGATAGGCTCTTTCCCTCAGGGACTCTCACTTCGACAGGCTCAGGGACCGTCTGGGTCAGGCCTCGGAAAGGTTGGGCCCCTTAGTCTGGGGTGCCGGGCCGGGGACCTGGTGTAGGTGCGAAGGTGGGAACCGAGGGGTTCCTCTGGAGAGAGGACCGTGAAGTTGGGTTTGTGCCGGATCGGAGCTCCTGGGTCTGGGCAGTCCGGGTCCGAAGCGGCACATGCACGCCGCGCAGCCAGCAGCTACACACGCCGTGCCCCCGTGGAAAAGCACATGGTTTTCCGTCTTCCCTCGGGCTTTCCCGCGCTCCAAGCTTTCCCACACGTGGGGTCCACACGGTTCCTTGCGCTGTGGCAGTCAATCTGGCGGACTCAAGCACACGGTGGAAACGTCTCCCTGGAATGGACACCATCTGGGGGACTCTTGGAATGGTGGCACGACCCTGGAGTTCCTCTCGCCTTTCCTGTGGAAGCGTCCTCCTGAGATGACGGGACGCCGGGAATTCTTTCCCTACGAAACGGGAAAGGATCCCTCATCTCGAGCTCGGAGGCGGAAACGGGGCTCCCCTGGATGTGTTCGGGACCTCGTGCTTCCTCTCGAGTGGAGACGGGTGTGTCGGGAACTTCTTGAGTTGCAGAAAGGGTGTGAAGGACCCTTTGGAAGTTCCAGGGGTTAGATGTGATTAGCCTCGAGAAGCCTCAGCGGAAATGGGCCTCATCTCGCCTGGAGGGCAAAACCTCCTGGATTTTCTCGAGTTGCGGCAGGTGCTCTCGACTTACGACGGGGCCTCAGGGACCCGCTCTGGTGGCCTCAGGAAAGGCCAGTCCCCATGCGAGTTCCTCGGGGGCCTTTCGGAATTCCTCTCCCGCTGATGCCGGGGCCTAAGACCTTGTGTGAACTCAGGGCCGGAACCTGAGGATTCCTCTCCAGTGCTGACATGGATCTTGGGGTACTTCTGGAGTCTCCCCAGGGGAGTCAGTCCTCGTCTCGAATGCGGGCATGCACTTGCGCTTTCCTCCAGAGCGGTAGCAGCAGTGTCACGCAGTCCGCCCCGTGGATCAAAGCATCTATGGTTTTCCCTCGTGTCTTTCCCACGAGGCTTTCCCACGAGGCTTTCCCACAGGGCTGTCCCACGTGCACACGTGGTGGGAGTCGATCCTCGGCTTGAACGTCAAGGCAGTGCAGGGAAAACAGGTTCCTCTGGAATGGACTGACACATCTGGGGGACTCTTGGAATGGTGGCACGACCCTGGAGTTCCTCTCGCCTTTCCTGTGGAGAGCGCCTCCTCTTGAGATGCGACGGGAACGCCGGGAATTCTTTCCCTACGAAACAGGGAAAGGATCCCTCATCTCGAGCTCGGAGGCGGAAACGGGGCTCCCCTGGATGTGTTCGGGACCCTCGTGCTTCCTCTCGAGTGGAGACGGGTGTGTCGGGAACTTCTTGAGTTGCAGAAAGGGTGTGAAGGACCCTTTGGAAGTTCCAGGGGTTAGATGTGATTAGCCTCGAGAAGCCTCAGCGGAAATGGGCCTCATCTCGCCTGGAGGGCAAAACCTCCTGGATTTTCTCGAGTTGCGGCAGGTGCTCTCGACTTACGACGGGGCCCTCAGGGACCCGCTCTGGTGGCCTCAGGAAAGGCCAGTCCCCATGCGAGTTCCTCGGGGCCTTTCGGAATTCCTCTCCCGCTGATGCCGGGGCCTAAGACCTTGTGTGAACTCAGGGCCGGAACCTGAGGATTCCTCTCCAGTGCTGACATGGATCTTGGGGTACTTCTGGAGTCTCCCCAGGGGAGTCAGTCCTCGTCTCGAATGCGGGCATGCACTTGCGCTTTCCTCCAGAGCGGTAGCAGCAGTGTCACGCAGTCCGCCCCGTGGATCAAAGCATCTATGGTTTTCCCTCGTGTCTTTCCCACGAGGCTTTCCCACGAGGCTTTCCCACAGGGCTGTCCCACGTGCACACGTGGTGGGAGTCGATCCTCGGCTTGAACGTCAAGGCAGTGCAGGGAAAACAGGTTCCTCTGGAATGGACTGACACATCTGGGGGACTCTTGGAATGGTGGCACGACCCTGGAGTTCCTCTCGCCTTTCCTGTGGAGAGCGCCTCCTCTTGAGATGCGACGGGAACGCCGGGAATTCTTTCCCTACGAAACAGGGAAAGGATCCCTCATCTCGAGCTCGGAGGCGGAAACGGGGCTCCCCTGGATGTGTTCGGGACCCTCGTGCTTCCTCTCGAGTGGAGACGGGTGTGTCGGGAACTTCTTGAGTTGCAGAAAGGGTGTGAAGGACCCTTTGGAAGTTCCAGGGGTTAGATGTGATTAGCCTCGAGAAGCCTCAGCGGAAATGGGCCTCATCTCGCCTGGAGGGCAAAACCTCCTGGATTTTCTCGAGTTGCGGCAGGTGCTCTCGACTTACGACGGGGCCCTCAGGGACCCGCTCTGGTGGCCTCAGGAAAGGCCAGTCCCCATGCGAGTTCCTCGGGGGCCTTTCGGAATTCCTCTCCCGCTGATGCCGGGGCCTAAGACCTTGTGTGAACTCAGGGCCGGAACCTGAGGATTCCTCTCCAGTGCTGACATGGATCTTGGGGTACTTCTGGAGTCTCCCCAGGGGAGTCAGTCCTCGTCTCGAATGCGGGCATGCACTTGCGCTTTCCTCCAGAGCGGTAGCAGCAGTGTCACGCAGTCCGCCCCGTGGATCAAAGCATCTATGGTTTTCCCTCGTGTCTTTCCCACGAGGCTTTCCCACGAGGCTTTCCCACAGGGCTGTCCCACGTGCACACGTGGTGGGAGTCGATCCTCGGCTTGAACGTCAAGGCAGTGCAGGGAAAACAGGTTCCTCTGGAATGGACTGACACATCTGGGGGACTCTTGGAATGGTGGCACGACCCTGGAGTTCCTCTCGCCTTTCCTGTGGAGAGCGCCTCCTCTTGAGATGCGACGGGAACGCCGGGAATTCTTTCCCTACGAAACAGGGAAAGGATCCCTCATCTCGAGCTCGGAGGCGGAAACGGGGCTCCCCTGGATGTGTTCGGGACCCTCGTGCTTCCTCTCGAGTGGAGACGGGTGTGTCGGGAACTTCTTGAGTTGCAGAAAGGGTGTGAAGGACCCTTTGGAAGTTCCAGGGGTTAGATGTGATTAGCCTCGAGAAGCCTCAGCGGAAATGGGCCTCATCTCGCCTGGAGGGCAAAACCTCCTGGATTTTCTCGAGTTGCGGCAGGTGCTCTCGACTTACGACGGGGCCCTCAGGGACCCGCTCTGGTGGCCTCAGGAAAGGCCAGTCCCCATGCGAGTTCCTCGGGGGCCTTTCGGAATTCCTCTCCCGCTGATGCCGGGGCCTAAGACCTTGTGTGAACTCAGGGCCGGAACCTGAGGATTCCTCTCCAGTGCTGACATGGATCTTGGGGTACTTCTGGAGTCTCCCCAGGGGAGTCAGTCCTCGTCTCGAATGCGGGCATGCACTTGCGCTTTCCTCCAGAGCGGTAGCAGCAGTGTCACGCAGTCCGCCCCGTGGATCAAAGCATCTATGGTTTTCCCTCGTATCTTTCCCACGAGGCTTTCCCACGAGGCTTTCCCACAGGGCTGTCCCACGTGCACACGTGGTGGGAGTCGATCCTCGGCTTGAACGTCAAGGCAGTGCAGGGAAAACAGGTTCCTCTGGAATGGCCTGACACATCTGGGGGACTCTTGGAATGGTGGCACGACCCTGGAGTTCCTCTCGCCTTTCCTGTGGAGAGCGCCTCCTCTTGAGATGCGACGGGAACGCCGGGAATTCTTTCCCTACGAAACAGGGAAAGGATCCCTCATCTCGAGCTCGGAGGCGGAAACGGGGCTCCCCTGGATGTGTTCGGGACCCTCGTGCTTCCTCTCGAGTGGAGACGGGTGTGTCGGGAACTTCTTGAGTTGCAGAAAGGGTGTGAAGGACCCTTTGGAAGTTCCAGGGGTTAGATGTGATTAGCCTCGAGAAGCCTCAGCGGAAATGGGCCTCATCTCGCCTGGAGGGCAAAACCTCCTGGATTTTCTCGAGTTGCGGCAGGTGCTCTCGACTTACGACGGGGCCCTCAGGGACCCGCTCTGGTGGCCTCAGGAAAGGCCAGTCCCCATGCGAGTTCCTCGGGGGCCTTTCGGAATTCCTCTCCCGCTGATGCCGGGGCCTAAGACCTTGTGTGAACTCAGGGCCGGAACCTGAGGATTCCTCTCCAGTGCTGACATGGATCTTGGGGTACTTCTGGAGTCTCCCCAGGGGAGTCAGTCCTCGTCTCGAATGCGGGCATGCACTTGCGCTTTCCTCCAGAGCGGTAGCAGCAGTGTCCCGCAGTCCGCCCCGTGGATCAAAGCATCTATGGTTTTCCCTCGTGTCTTTCCCACGAGGCTTTCCCACGAGGCTTTCCCACAGGGCTGTCCCACGTGCACACGTGGTGGGAGTCGATCCTCGGCTTGAACGTCAAGGCAGTGCAGGGAAAACAGGTTCCTCTGGAATGGACTGACACATCTGGGGGACTCTTGGAATGGTGGCACGACCCTGGAGTTCCTCTCGCCTTTCCTGTGGAGAGCGCCTCCTCTTGAGATGCGACGGGAACGCCGGGAATTCTTTCCCTACGAAACAGGGAAAGGATCCCTCATCTCGAGCTCGGAGGCGGAAACGGGGCTCCCCTGGATGTGTTCGGGACCCTCGTGCTTCCTCTCGAGTGGAGACGGGTGTGTCGGGAGCTTCTTGAGTTGCAGAAAGGGTGTGAAGGACCCTTTGGAAGTTCCAGGGGTTAGATGTGATTAGCCTCGAGAAGCCTCAGCGGAAATGGGCCTCATCTCGCCTGGAGGGCAAAACCTCCTGGATTTTCTCGAGTTGCGGCAGGTGCTCTCGACTTACGACGGGGCCCTCAGGGACCCGCTCTGGTGGCCTCAGGAAAGGCCAGTCCCCATGCGAGTTCCTCGGGGGCCTTTCGGAATTCCTCTCCCGCTGATGCCGGGGCCTAAGACCTTGTGTGAACTCAGGGCCGGAACCTGAGGATTCCTCTCCAGTGCTGACATGGATCTTGGGGTACTTCTGGAGTCTCCCCAGGGGAGTCAGTCCTCGTCTCGAATGCGGGCATGCACTTGCGCTTTCCTCCAGAGCGGTAGCAGCAGTGTCACGCAGTCCGCCCCGTGGATCAAAGCATCTATGGTTTTCCCTCGTGTCTTTCCCACGAGGCTTTCCCACGAGGCTTTCCCACAGGGCTGTCCCACGTGCACACGTGGTGGGAGTCGATCCTCGGCTTGAACGTCAAGGCAGTGCAGGGAAAACAGGTTCCTCTGGAATGGACTGACACATCTGGGGGACTCTTGGAATGGTGGCACGACCCTGGAGTTCCTCTCGCCTTTCCTGTGGAGAGCGCCTCCTCTTGAGATGCGACGGGAACCCCGGGAATTCTTTCCCTACGAAACAGGGAAAGGATCCCTCATCTCGAGCTCGGAGGCGGAAACGGGGCTCCCCTGGATGTGTTCGGGACCCTCGTGCTTCCTCTCGAGTGGAGACGGGTGTGTCGGATTCTTGAGTTGAAGAAATGAAGAAACTTGTTGTTTGGAAGTTCCAGGGGTTAGAGTATTAGCCTCGAGAAGCCTCAGCGGAAACCTCATCTCGCCTGGAGGGCAACTCTCCTGGATTTTCTCGAGTGCGGCAGGTGCTCTCGACTTACGACGGGGCCTCTCAGGGAGCTCTGTGGCTTGAGTCATCAATGCCTGTCCCGCTCGAGTTCCTCGGGGGCCTTTCACGTACCGAAGGGGGAGAAAGACTTGTGTAAACCTTGCCACAACGAGGATTATTCAACAGATTCCATTGTTGGCTCACTCCTGTCTGCTGGGTGGGATTTCCTTCCAATATGCCCTTATCTCGCAATCTTAGAA
>NW_024599768.1:0-10479 GCF_016772045.2 Ovis aries | reverse complement strand
AAATCTCCTGAACCATCCAAGCAATAGGTATAGGAAAGTGTTTACATTACACATCCTTCACGCTATGCTAAACGATGCGTTGAGAATAACCTGAAGGGAGTGCCTTATTACTGCATGCTGGGGAGCGCAGGATGCTACACACATCGTCAACATATTCATCTCAGAGTAAGATGGAAAGGATACGATGTTGTATGAGCTGCGAGAGCGGACATAAATGCCGACTTCATGCAACGAGGTGAACTAGCACACTTTCTATTCCTGAGTATAGTTAACAGATCTATGTACTTCTCAGCAATTGTTTTTAGGAAAAAGTTAGTTATTAGCTATATTCTGCGGATATGTCGCATCATCGAGGAGGAGATACACGTTCTCCTATCTGCCCTCTGAGCATGAAAGTATGAGGCGCCAAAATCACTCATACATGAGGAGTACCTTTCTCGAAGTGTAACAGTCAGGGTCATTGGCGGAAACTAGGATGCTCTTCTGTATGGCTCTACGACGGAGGACCCAGATCAAGTGGACAGGGCTCTTGATGGAAATCAAAGAGGAAAGGGCCAGTCCTCCGATGCGAGTTGCACCCCCCCCCCGCCCCCCCCCCTCCGGGGGCCTCACGGCATTCCTTTCATTCCTTCATGAATTGCGGATGCCGGTGCCTAAGACCCTTGTGTGGGAGTCAGGGGCCGGAACCTGAGGATCCTCTCCAGGGCTGACATGGATCTTGGGGGTACTTCTGGAGTCCCCAGGGAGTAGTCCTCGTCTCGAATGGGGGCATGCACGTGCGCTTTCCCTCCAGAAGCGGTAGCAGCAGTGTCCCACGCTTCCTGTTCGCGGTGGATCAAAGGGATCTCGTTTGGCTTTCCCTCGCAGGGTCTTTCCACGAGGTTTCCCCAGTGGCTTTCCCACGCGGAGGCTTTCCTCGGGACAGGGCTGTCCCACAGGGCTGTCCCACGTGGTGTGGGAGTCGATCCTCGGCTTGAACGTCAAGGCAGTGCAGGGAAACAGGTTCCTCTGGAATGGACTGACACATCTGGGGGACTCTTGGAATGGTGGCACGACCCTGGAGTTCCTCTCGCCTCTCCTGTGGAGAGCGCCTCCTCTTGAGATGCGACGGGAACGCCGGGAATTCTTTCCCTACGAAACAGGGAAAGGATCCCTCATCTCGAGCTCGGAGGCGGAAACGGGGCTCCCCTGGATGTGTTCGGGACCCTCGTGCTTCCTCTCGAGTGGAGACGGGTGTGTCGGGAACTTCTTGAGTTGCAGAAAGGGTGTGAAGGACCCTTTGGAAGTTCCAGGGGTTAGATGTGATTAGCCTCGAGAAGCCTCAGCGGAAATGGGCCTCATCTCGCCTGGAGGGCAAAACCTCCTGGATTTTCTCGAGTTGCGGCAGGTGCTCTCGACTTACGACGGGGCCCTCAGGGACCCGCTCTGGTGGCCTCAGGAAAGGCCAGTCCCCATGCGAGTTCCTCGGGGGCCTTTCGGAATTCCTCTCCCGCTGATGCCGGGGCCTAAGACCTTGTGTGAACTCAGGGCCGGAACCTGAGGATTCCTCTCCAGTGCTGACATGGATCTTGGGGTACTTCTGGAGTCTCCCCAGGGGAGTCAGTCCTCGTCTCGAATGCGGGCATGCACTTGCGCTTTCCTCCAGAGCGGTAGCAGCAGTGTCACGCAGTCCGCCCCGTGGATCAAAGCATCTATGGTTTTCCCTCGTGTCTTTCCCACGAGGCTTTCCCACGAGGCTTTCCCACAGGGCTGTCCCACGTGCACACGTGGTGGGAGTCGATCCTCGGCTTGAACGTCAAGGCAGTGCAGGGAAAACAGGTTCCTCTGGAATGGACTGACACATCTGGGGGACTCTTGGAATGGTGGCACGACCCTGGAGTTCCTCTCGCCTTTCCTGTGGAGAGCGCCTCCTCTTGAGATGCGACGGGAACGCCGGGAATTCTTTCCCTACGAAACAGGGAAAGGATCCCTCATCTCGAGCTCGGAGGCGGAAACGGGGCTCCCCTGGATGTGTTCGGGACCCTCGTGCTTCCTCTCGAGTGGAGACGGGTGTGTCGGGAACTTCTTGAGTTGCAGAAAGGGTGTGAAGGACCCTTTGGAAGTTCCAGGGGTTAGATGTGATTAGCCTCGAGAAGCCTCAGCGGAAATGGGCCTCATCTCGCCTGGAGGGCAAAACCTCCTGGATTTTCTCGAGTTGCGGCAGGTGCTCTCGACTTACGACGGGGCCCTCAGGGACCCGCTCTGGTGGCCTCAGGAAAGGCCAGTCCCCATGCGAGTTCCTCGGGGGCCTTTCGGAATTCCTCTCCCGCTGATGCCGGGGCCTAAGACCTTGTGTGAACTCAGGGCCGGAACCTGAGGATTCCTCTCCAGTGCTGACATGGATCTTGGGGTACTTCTGGAGTCTCCCCAGGGGAGTCAGTCCTCGTCTCGAATGCGGGCATGCACTTGCGCTTTCCTCCAGAGCGGTAGCAGCAGTGTCACGCAGTCCGCCCCGTGGATCAAAGCATCTATGGTTTTCCCTCGTGTCTTTCCCACGAGGCTTTCCCACGAGGCTTTCCCACAGGGCTGTCCCACGTGCACACGTGGTGGGAGTCGATCCTCGGCTTGAACGTCAAGGCAGTGCAGGGAAAACAGGTTCCTCTGGAATGGACTGACACATCTGGGGGACTCTTGGAATGGTGGCACGACCCTGGAGTTCCTCTCGCCTTTCCTGTGGAGAGCGCCTCCTCTTGAGATGCGACGGGAACGCCGGGAATTCTTTCCCTACGAAACAGGGAAAGGATCCCTCATCTCGAGCTCGGAGGCGGAAACGGGGCTCCCCTGGATGTGTTCGGGACCCTCGTGCTTCCTCTCGAGTGGAGACGGGTGTGTCGGGAACTTCTTGAGTTGCAGAAAGGGTGTGAAGGACCCTTTGGAAGTTCCAGGGGTTAGATGTGATTAGCCTCGAGAAGCCTCAGCGGAAATGGGCCTCATCTCGCCTGGAGGGCAAAACCTCCAGGATTTTCTCGAGTTGCGGCAGGTGCTCTCGACTTACGACTGGGCCCTCATGGACCCGCTCTGGTGGCCTCAGGGAAGTCCAGTCCCCGTGTGAGTTCCTCGGGGGCCTTTCGGAATTCCTCTCCCGCTGATGCCGGGGCCTAAGACCTTGTGTGAACTCAGGGCCGGAACCTGAGGATTCCTCTCCAGTGCTGACATGGATCTTGGGGTACTTCTGGAGTCTCCCCATGGGAGTCAGTCCTCGTCTCGAATGCGGGCATGCACTTGCGCTTTCCTCCAGAGCGGTAGCAGCAGTGTCACGCAGTCCGCCCCGTGGATCAAAGCATCTATGGTTTTCCCTCGTGTCTTTCCCACGAGGCTTTCCCACGAGGCTTTCCCACAGGGCTGTCCCACGTGCACACGTGGTGGGAGTCGATCCTCGGCTTGAACGTCAAGGCAGTGCAGGGAAAACAGGTTCCTCTGGAATGGACTGACACATCTGGGGGACTCTTGGAATGGTGGCACGACCCTGGAGTTCCTCTCGCCTTTCCTGTGGAGAGCGCCTCCTCTTGAGATGCGACGGGAACGCCGGGAATTCTTTCCCTACGAAACAGGGAAAGGATCCCTCATCTCGAGCTCGGAGGCGGAAACGGGGCTCCCCTGGATGTGTTCGGGACCCTCGTGCTTCCTCTCGAGTGGAGACGGGTGTGTCGGGAACTTCTTGAGTTGCAGAAAGGGTGTGAAGGACCCTTTGGAAGTTCCAGGGGTTAGATGTGATTAGCCTCGAGAAGCCTCAGCGGAAATGGGCCTCATCTCGCCTGGAGGGCAAAACCTCCTGGATTTTCTCGAGTTGCGGCAGGTGCTCTCGACTTACGACGGGGCCCTCAGGGACCCGCTCTGGTGGCCTCAGGAAAGGCCAGTCCCCATGCGAGTTCCTCGGGGGCCTTTCGGAATTCCTCTCCCGCTGATGCCGGGGCCTAAGACCTTGTGTGAACTCAGGGCCGGAACCTGAGGATTCCTCTCCAGTGCTGACATGGATCTTGGGGTACTTCTGGAGTCTCCCCAGGGGAGTCAGTCCTCGTCTCGAATGCGGGCATGCACTTGCGCTTTCCTCCAGAGCGGTAGCAGCAGTGTCACGCAGTCCGCCCCGTGGATCAAAGCATCTATGGTTTTCCCTCGTGTCTTTCCCACGTTTTTTCCTCGAGGCTTTCCCACGGCTTCCCACGGACACCTGGAAAGAGTCGTTCCTCGGCTTGAAGTCTTCATGCATTGAAAAAGAGTGGATCAATGGAAAAAACCTCTGATGGAACACTGGACTACACGGCTGGAGACGAGTTGAATTCAGAGCGCGAGAGTGGATGTCAACGCAGGCCTCCTGACCGCAGGAAGGCACAGGACTTAAACATCCTATGAAGGGGCCTTCCGAGAGTCAAAATCTTGTCGAAATGACGGTGAATTAAAGGTTTCCTCTTTAAGTTGAGTCGGGAATTTCCTGCAAACTTTTGAGTTCCTTTAGTTGTGAAGATTAGTTAGAAAAGCCAGTATGTAGACCTTGTGTTAGTCACATAGATCTTGAGTTAATTAGTAAAATGGGCCTCTTTGTTCGAGTTCCCACTGCTCCTTGTTCTATAAGACGATGCTCTAATTGTTAATCGAACACTTTCAGAAGGCTTAGATGGTGGCCTCAGGAAAGGCCTCCATGCGAAAACGGGGCTAACATTCCTTAAGGAGAGGGCCAAAAGTGATTAAACCTGGCATCTTGCCAGAAGATGAATGAATCACTTTGGAGACCCCTTTTGGAGTACCTCATGTCGAATGCGGAAATGAGCTTGGCTCGAACGCAACGATAAACGGTGTTGTTGACCCAGATCATCTCTATGTTTTATCAAAAGTTTCAACAGGCCTTCCTGAGCAATCCCATGATGGGCCAGCTCCATGGGCCACACTTTCCCGGAGGCGAAGGGAACGGAAGAGGCCCGGGGCAGTATCAGGGAACCAGCTTTCCTCTGGAAACTAGTTCATCTGGCTGGACTCTTGGAATGGTGGCACGACCTGGATCTCTCTCTCTCCTTTGAAAGCGCTCTCTTGAGTCTTTACCCTGAACGCCGGGAATTCTTTCCCTACGAAACAGGGAAGGATGAAATATCCACTAGGCGAAAGGGCTCTCCCTGGTCTCTTCGGCCTCCAGGCTGTTTCGATCCTGCGCAGAAAAGGGAGCTTAAGAGACTAAAGGGTTGAAAGGGGACCCTTTGATATTCAAGGGGTAGCCGGTGGCGACCAGCGCCTGATGTGACAAAAACCTCCTGCGAAATTTAAAAAATGGCTGGAGAACCGCGAAACCAAGCTATTACTGGACGGGGCCTCAACTTAATCTTTCTTTACGACAGGAAAGGCCAATCCCTTGGGAGCTTTCAAAGGCAGTCCCGAGTCTTTCCTCGGCCGTCTTGCCGTCCTAAGACCTTGTGAATTCCCTGGAACCTCGGGGATTCCTCTTCCAGTGCTGACATGGATCTTGGGGTACTTCTGGAGTCTCCCCAGGGGAGTCAGTCCTCGTCTCGAATGCGGGCATGCACTTGCGCTTTCCTCCAGAGCGGTAGCAGCAGTGTCACGCAGTCCGCCCCGGGGATCAAAGCATCTATGGTTTTCCCTCGTGTCTTTCCCACGAGGCTTTCCCACGGGGCTTTCCCACGTGCACACGTGGTGGATCCTCGGGCTTGAACGTCAAGGCAGTGCAGGGAAACAGGTTCCTCTGGAATGGACTGACACATCTGGGGGACTCTTGGAATGGTGGCACGACCCTGGAGTTCCTCTCGCCTTTCCTGTGGAGAGCGCCTCCTCTTGAGATGCGACGGGAACGCCGGGAATTCTTTCCCTACGAAACAGGGAAAGGATCCCTCATCTCGAGCTCGGAGGCGGAAACGGGGCTCCCTGGATGTGTGCGGGACCCTCGTGCTTCCTCTCGAGTGGAGACGGTGTGTGGGGAACTTCTTGAGTTGCAGCAGGGTGTGAAGGACCCTTGGAAGTTCCAGTGGTTAGATGTGATTAGCCTCGAGAAGCCTCAGCGGAAATGGGCCTCATCTCGCCTGGAGGGCAAAACCTTCTGGATTTTCTCGAGTTGCGGCAGGTGCTCTCGACTTACGACGGGGACCTCAGGGACCCGCTCTGGTGGCCTCCAGAAAGGCCAGTCCCCATGCGAGTTCCTCGGGAGCCTTTCGGGATTCCTCTCCCGTCGATGCCTGGGCCTAAGACCTTGTGTAGAGTCGGGGCCGGAACCTGAGGATTCCTCTCCAGTGCTGACATGGATCTTGGGGTACTTCTGGAGTCTCCCCAGGGGAGTCAGTCCTCGTCTCGAATGCGGGCATGCACTTGCGCTTTCCTCCGGAGCGGTAGCAGCAGTGTCACGCAGTCCGCCGCGTGGATCAAGGGATATATGGCTTTCCCTCGAGTCCTCCTTCGAGGCTTTCCCACGAGGCTTTCCCACAGGGCTGTCCCACGTGACACCGTGGTGGGAGTCGATCCTCGGCATGAACGTCGAGGCAGTGCGTGGAAACAGTAACCTTCTGGAATGGACGAACACATCATGGGAGACACTCTTGGAAATGAAGAATAGAGGCAAGCACAGTGTCAATCGACAAGTCCCGCGAGCTGATCAAAGGATGCTATTGGTTTTCCCTCGGGTCTTTCCCACGAGGGTTTCCCACGAGGCTTTCCCACAGGGCTGTCCCACGTGCACACGTGGTGGGAGTCGATCCTCGGCTTGAACGTCAAGGCAGTGCAGGGAAAACAGGTTCCTCTGGAATGGACTGACACATCTGGGGGACTCTTGGAATGGTGGCACGACCCTGGAGTTCCTCTCGCCTTTCCTGTGGAGAGCGCCTCCTCTTGAGATGCGACGGGAACGCGGGGAATTCTTTCCCTACGAAACAGGGAAAGGATCCCTCATCTCGAGCTCGGAGGCGGAAACGGGGCTCCCCTGGATGTGTTCGGGACCCTCGTGCTTCCTCTCGAGTGGAGACGGGTGTGTCGGGAACTTCTTGAGTTGCAGAAAGGGTGTGAAGGACCCTTTGGAAGTTCCAGGGGTTAGATGTGATTAGCCTCGAGAAGCCTCAGCGGAAATGGGCCTCATCTCGCCTGGAGGGCAAAACCTCCTGGATTTTCTCGAGTTGCGGCAGGTGCTCTCGACTTACGACGGGGCCTCAGGGACCCGCTCTGGTGGCCTCAGGAAAGGCCAGTCCCCATGCGAGTTCCTCGGGGGCCTTTCGGAATTCCTCTCCCGCTGATGCCGGGGCCTAAGACCTTGTGTGAACTCAGGGCCGGAACCTGAGGATTCCTCTCCAGTGCTGACATGGATCTTGGGGTACTTCTGGAGTCTCCCCAGGGGAGTCAGTCCTCGTCTCGAATGCGGGCATGCACTTGCGCTTTCCTCCAGAGCGGTAGCAGCAGTGTCACGCAGTCCGCCCCGTGGATCAAAGCATCTATGGTTTTCCCTCGTGTCTTTCCCACGAGGCTTTCCCACGAGGCTTTCCCACAGGGCTGTTCCACGTGCACACGTGGTGGGAGTCGATCCTCGGCTTGAACGTCAAGGCAGTGCAGGGAAAACAGGTTCCTCTGGAATGGACTGACACATCTGGGGGACTCTTGGAATGGTGGCACGACCCTGGAGTTCCTCTCGCCTTTCCTGTGGAGAGCGCCTCCTCTTGAGATGCGACGGGAACGCCGGGAATTCTTTCCCTACGAAACAGGGAAAGGATCCCTCATCTCGAGCTCGGAGGCGGAAACGGGGCTCCCCTGGATGTGTGCGGGACCCTCGTGCTTCCTCTCGAGTGGAGACGGGTGTGTCGGGAACTTCTTGAGTTGCAGAAAGGGTGTGAAGGACCCTTTGGAAGTTCCAGGGGTTAGATGTGATTAGCCTCGAGAAGCCTCAGCGGAAATGGGCCTCATCTCGCCTGGAGGGCAAAACCTCCTGGATTTTCTCGAGTTGCGGCAGGTGCTCTCGACTTACGACGGGGCCCTCAGGGACCCGCTCTGGTGGCCTCAGGAAAGGCCAGTCCCCATGCGAGTTCCTCGGGGGCCTCTTCGGAATTCCTCTCCCGCTGATGCCGGGGCCTAAGACCTTGTGTGAACTCAGGGCCGGAACCTGAGGATTCCTCTCCAGTGCTGACATGGATCTTGGGGTACTTCTGGAGTCTCCCCAGGGGGTCAGTCCTCGTCTCGAATGCGGGCATGCACTTGCGCTTTCCTCCAGAGCGGTAGCAGCAGTGTCACGCAGTCCGCCCCGTGGATCAAAGCATCTATGGTTTTCCCTCGTGTCTTTCCCACGAGGCTTTCCCACGAGGCTTTCCCACAGGGCTGTCCCACGTGCACACGTGGTGGGAGTCGATCCTCGGCTTGAACGTCAAGGCAGTGCAGGGAAAACAGGTTCCTCTGGAATGGACTGACACATGGGGGACTCTAACAAGGTGGACAGGAGTTCCTCTCGCCCCTGGAGAGAGCGCCGGAGAGCGCCGAAAAAAAAGGAAGCGAATAAAAAAAAAAGGGAATATCTTTCCCTACGAAAAAGGAAAAGGAAAATGACTCACGCATGCTGAAAAAGGAAAAGTTATCTCCTGGGAGATGGAGTTGAATGTTCTAGTAAAGAAAAAAAAAGAGTGAAAAAGGGTAGAAAAAATTCTTGAGAATCAGTTAAAGGGTGAAAAGAAAAAAAAAAGAAGAAAAAGAAGTTGTGGAGGGCAAAAGCCTCAGTTAAAGAGGGGCTTTCAGAAAGAAGGGAAAAAGGAAAAAAAAAAAAAAAAAAATCAAAAAATCTCGAAATAAAATAGACGGGGAAAAAGTCGAGTTGGGGCGGAAGAAAAAGGTCAAAAAAGCGAAGAGTTTTTGGATTTTAAAATATAGCTTTTATATTAATTATTATGGGGCCTCCCTGGTGGATCAACCGAAAGAATCTGCCCACAGTGCCAGAGACTCAGGTTTGATCCCGGTTTGGAAAGATTCCCGAAGAAGGGATGCAGCCCTCCTGAGTGATTCTGCAGGAGAATCCATGTAAATCCATGGGTGTTGCAAGAAGTCGGAAAATGACTGAGCGAACAAACACTTTCAGACTTTCAGACTTTCATTATAGGATAAGAAATTAGTCGTACAAAAAAGAGGCATAACTATTAATCATTTCTGTTGAATAGCAATAATGAAAAATAGTAGGAAAAATTAATACTGATTGACAGAATTTAAAACATTTAAGAAAATCCTCAAAATGCCAACACCGCTGGATCATCAAAGCAGAAAGAGTTTCCAGAAAATATCTATTTCTGTTTAATTGACTATAGCCAAAGACCTTTGAACTATGTGGACCACAATAAAAATGTGGCAAAATTCTGAAAGAGATATGGAACCAGACCAAACTTGACCGCCCTCTTGAGAAATCTGCATGCAGGTCAGGAAAGCACAGTAGAATTGGACATGGAATCAACAGAACTGGTTCCAAAAATAGGAAAAGGAGTATTCAAGGCCTGTATAATGTCCACAAATCATCATCCTGCTATTTTAACATTAACCGACTCACCGGAACATGAAGTTGGGAAGACTCCAGGAGCGGTGAAGGATCCAGGGGGGCCTGGGCATGCCTGCGATCATGGGGTCCGCAAAGATCCACTACTGAACACTGAACTGAGGAACATCATGCTGTTTTCATAAAAACAGCAGAATACACAATCATGTAGAAACATCTGGGCACTGGAGAAGCCACAAGCTGGAATCAAAGATTGCCAGGAGAAATATCAGTAACCTAGATATGCAGATGACAACCAACCCCTTTGGCAGCAAGTGAAAAGGAATAAGGCCTCCTGATGAAAGTGAAAGAGGATAGTGAAAAAGTTGGAATTAAACGCTCAACATTCAGAAACGAAATCAATGGCATCTGGTCCATCACTTCATGGAATAGATGGGAAACCACTAGAAACAGTGTCAGACCTTTATTTTTTTAGGCTCCAAAATCACTGCAGATGGTGATTGCAAGCCATGAAATTAAAAGACGCCTTATTCCTTGGAAGGAAAGTTATGACGCAACCTAGACAGCATATTAAAAAGCAGAGACCATTACTTTGCTGACTAAGGTCCATCTAGTCAAGGCTATGGTTTTGGCCTGTGGTCATGTATGGATGTGAGAGTTGGACTGTGAAGAAAAGCTGAGCCCCGAAGATTTGATGCATTTGAACTGCGGTGTTGGAGAAGACTCTTGAGAGTCCTTGGACTGCAAGGAGACCAACCCCATCCCATCCTAAAGGGGAATCAGTCCTGGGTGTTCATTGAAAGACCTGATGCTGACCTGAACTCCAATACTTTGGGCCACTGATGCAAAGTGTTGACTCAACTGGAAAAGACTCTGATGCTTGGAGGGATTGGGGGAGGAGGAGAAGAGGCGAAGAGGATGAGTGGCTGGACGGACATTACCAGACTCAACGAACATGAATTTGGGAAGGACTCCAGGAGTTGGTGATGGACAGGGAGGCC
>NW_024599767.1:0-11081 GCF_016772045.2 Ovis aries | reverse complement strand
TACCGCTCTGGAGGAAAGCGCAAGTGCATGCCCGCATTCGAGACGAGGACTGACTCCCCTGGGAGACTCCAGAAGTACCCCAAGATCCATGTCAGCACTGGAGAGGAATCCTCAGGTTCCGGCCCTGAGTTCACACAAGGTCTTAGGCCCCGGCATCAGCGGGAGAGGAATTCCGAAAGGCCCCCGAGGAACTCGCATGGGGACTGGCCTTTCCTGAGGCCACCAGAGCGGGTCCCTGAGGGCCCCGTCGTAAGTCGAGAGCACCTGCCGCAACTCGAGAAAATCCAGGAGGTTTTGCCCTCCAGGCGAGATGAGGCCCATTTCCGCTGAGGCTTCTCGAGGCTAATCACATCTAACCCCTGGAACTTCCAAAGGGTCCTTCACACCCTTTCTGCAACTCAAGAAGTTCCCGACACACCCGTCTCCACTCGAGAGGAAGCACGAGGGTCCCGAACACATCCAGGGGAGCCCCGTTTCCGCCTCCGAGCTCGAGATGAGGGATCCTTCCCTGTTTCGTAGGGAAAGAATTCCCGGCGTTCCCGTCGCATCTCAAGAGGAGGCGCTCTCCACAGGAAAGGCGAGAGGAACTCCAGGGTCGTGCCACCATTCCAAGAGTCCCCCAGATGTGTCAGTCCATTCCAGAGGAACCTGTTTTCCCTGCACTGCCTTGACGTTCAAGCCGAGGATCGACTCCCACCACGTGTGCACGTGGGACAGCCCTGTGGGAAAGCCTCGTGGGAAAGCCTCGTGGGAAAGACACGAGGGAACACCATAGATGCTTTGATCCACGGGGCGGACTGCGTGACACTGCTGCTACCGCTCTGGAGGAAAGCGCAAGTGCATGCCCGCATTCGACACGAGGACTGCCTCCCCTGGGGAGACTCCAGAAGTACCCCAAGATCCATGTCAGCACTGGAGAGGAATCCTCAGGTTCCGGCCCTGAGTTCACACAAGGTCTTAGGCCCCGGCATCAGCGGGAGAGGAATTCCGAAGGCCCCCGAGGAACTCGCATGGGGACTGGCCTTTCCTGAGGCCACCAGAGCGGGTCCCTGAGGGCCCCGTCGTAAGTCGAGAGCACCTGCCGCAACTCGAGAAAATCCAGGAGGTTTTGCCCTCCAGGCGAGATGAGGCCCATTTCCGCTGAGGCTTCTCGAGGCTAATCACATCTAACCCCTGGAACTTCCAAAGGGTCCTTCACACCCTTTCTGCAACTCAAGAAGTTCCCGACACACCCGTCTCCACTCGAGAGGAAGCACGAGGTCCCGAACACATCCAGGGGAGCCCCGTTTCCGCCTCCGAGCTCGAGATGAGGGATCCTTTCCCTGTTTCGTAGGGAAAGAATTCCCGGCGTTCCCGTCGCATCTCAAGAGGAGGCGCTCTCCACAGGAAAGGCGAGAGGAACTCCAGGGTCGTGCCACCATTCCAAGAGTCCCCCAGATGTGTCAGTCCATTCCAGAGGAACCTGTTTTCCCTGCACTGCCTTGACGTTCAAGCCGAGGATCGACTCCCACCACGTGTGCACGTGGGACAGCCCTGTGGGAAAGCCTCGTGGGAAAGCCTCGTGGGAAAGACACGAGGGAAAACCATAGATGCTTTGATCCACGGGCGGACTGCGTGACACTGCTGCTACCGCTCTGGAGGAAAGCGCAAGTGCATGCCCGCATTCGAGACGAGGACTGACTCCCTGGGGAGACTCCAGAAGTACCCAAGATCCATGTCAGCACTGGAGAGGAATCCTCAGGTTCCGGCCCTGAGTTCACACAAGGTCTTAGGCCCCGGCATCAGCGGGAGAGGAATTCCGAAAGGCCCCGAGGAACTCGCATGGGGACTGGCCTTTCCTGAGGCCACCAGAGCGGGTCCCTGAGGGCCCCGTCGTAAGTCGAGAGCACCTGCCGCAACTCGAGAAAATCCAGGAGGTTTTGCCCTCCAGGCGAGATGAGGCCCATTTCCGCTGAGGCTTCTCGAGGCTAATCACATCTAACCCTGGAACTTCCAAAGGGTCCTTCACCCCTTTCTGCAACTCAAGAAGTTCCCGACACACCCGTCTCCACTCGAGAGGAGAACGTGGGGTCCGCTCGGACCTTCGAGACGAGGATCTGGACTTCCACTGGGGAGACTCCAGAAGTACCCCAAGATCCATGTCAGCACTGGAGAGGAATCCTCAGGTTCCGGCCCTGAGTTCACACAAGGTTTTAGGCCCCGGCATCAGCGGGAGAGGAATTCCGAAAGGCCCCCGAGGAACTCGCATGGGGACTGGCCTTTCCTGAGGCCACCAGAGCGGGTCCCTGAGGGCCCCGTCGTAAGTCGAGAGCACCTGCCGCAACTCGAGAAAATCCAGGAGGTTTTGCCCTCCAGGCGAGATGAGGCCCATTTCCGCTGAGGCTTCTCGAGGCTAATCACATCTAACCCCTGGAACTTCCAAAGGGTCCTTCACACCCTTTCTGCAACTCAAGAAGTTCCCGACACACCCGTCTCCACTCGAGAGGAAGCACGAGGGTCCCGAACACATCCAGGGGAGCCCCGTTTCCGCCTCCGAGCTCGAGATGAGGGATCCTTTCCCTGTTTCGTAGGGAAAGAATTCCCGGCGTTCCCGTCGCATCTCAAGAGGAGGCGCTCTCCACAGGAAAGGCGAGAGGAACTCCAGGGTCGTGCCACCATTCCAAGAGTCCCCCAGATGTGTCAGTCCATTCCAGAGGAACCTGTTTTCCCTGCACTGCCTTGACGTTCAAGCCGAGGATCGACTCCCACCACGTGTGCACGTGGGACAGCCCTGTGGGAAAGCCTCGTGGGAAAGCCTCGTGGGAAAGACACGAGGGAAAACCATAGATGCTTTGATCCACGGGGCGGACTGCGTGACACTGCTGCTACCGCTCTGGAGGAAAGCGCAAGTGCATGCCCGCATTCGAGACGAGGACTGACTCCCCTGGGGAGACTCCAGAAGTACCCCAAGATCCATGTCAGCACTGGAGAGGAATCCTCAGGTTCCGGCCCTGAGTTCACACAAGGTCTTAGGCCCCGGCATCAGCGGGAGAGGAATTCCGAAAGGCCCCGAGGAACTCGCATGGGGACTGGCCTTTCCTGAGGCCACCAGAGCGGGTCCCTGAGGGCCCCGTCGTAAGTCGAGAGCACCTGCCGCAACTCGAGAAAATCCAGGAGGTTTTGCCCTCCAGGCGAGATGAGGCCCATTTCCGCTGAGGCTTCTCGAGGCTAATCACATCTAACCCCTGGAACTTCCAAAGGGTCCTTCACACCCTTTCTGCAACTCAAGAAGTTCCCGACACACCCGTCTCCACTCGAGAGGAAGCACGAGGGTCCCGAACACATCCAGGGGAGCCCCGTTTCCGCCTCCGAGCTCGAGATGAGGGATCCTTTCCCTGTTTCGTAGGGAAAGAATTCCCGGCGTTCCCGTCGCATCTCAAGAGGAGGCGCTCTCCACAGGAAAGGCGAGAGGAACTCCAGGGTCGTGCCACCATTCCAAGAGTCCCCCAGATGTGTCAGTCCATTCCAGAGGAACCTGTTTTCCCTGCACTGCCTTGACGTTCAAGCCGAGGATCGACTCCCACCACGTGTGCACGTGGGACAGCCCTGTGGGAAAGCCTCGTGGGAAAGCCTCGTGGGAAAGACACGAGGGAAAACCATAGATGCTTTGATCCACGGGGCGGACTGCGTGACACTGCTGCTACCGCTCTGGAGGAAAGCGCAAGTGCATGCCCGCATTCGAGACGAGGACTGACTCCCCTGGGGAGACTCCAGAAGTACCCCAAGATCCATGTCAGCACTGGAGAGGAATCCTCAGGTTCCGGCCCTGAGTTCACACAAGGTCTTAGGCCCCGGCATCAGCGGGAGAGGAATTCCGAAAGGCCCCGAGGAACTCGCATGGGGACTGGCCTTTCCTGAGGCCACCAGAGCGGGTCCCTGAGGGCCCCGTCGTAAGTCGAGAGCACCTGCCGCAACTCGAGAAAATCCAGGAGGTTTTGCCCTCCAGGCGAGATGAGGCCCATTTCCGCTGAGGCTTCTCGAGGCTAATCACATCTAACCCCTGGAACTTCCAAAGGGTCCTTCACACCCTTTCTGCAACTCAAGAAGTTCCCGACACACCCGTCTCCACTCGAGAGGAAGCACGAGGGTCCCGAACACATCCAGGGGAGCCCCGTTTCCGCCTCCGAGCTCGAGATGAGGGATCCTTTCCCTGTTTCGTAGGGAAAGAATTCCCGGCGTTCCCGTCGCATCTCAAGAGGAGGCGCTCTCCACAGGAAAGGCGAGAGGAACTCCAGGGTCGTGCCACCATTCCAAGAGTCCCCCAGATGTGTCAGTCCATTCCAGAGGAACCTGTTTTCCCTGCACTGCCTTGACGTTCAAGCCGAGGATCGACTCCCACCACGTGTGCACGTGGGACAGCCCTGTGGGAAAGCCTCGTGGGAAAGCCCCGTGGGAAAGACACGAGGGAAAACCATAGATGCTTTGATCCACGGGGCGGACTGCGTGACACTGCTGCTACCGCTCTGGAGGAAAGCGCAAGTGCATGCCCGCATTCGAGACGAGGACTGACTCCCCTGGGGAGACTCCAGAAGTACCCCAAGATCCATGTCAGCACTGGAGAGGAATCCTCAGGTTCCGGCCCTGAGTTCACACAAGGTCTTAGGCCCCGGCATCAGCGGGAGAGGAATTCCGAAAGGCCCCGAGGAACTCGCATGGGGACTGGCCTTTCCTGAGGCCACCAGAGCGGGTCCCTGAGGGCCCCGTCGTAAGTCGAGAGCACCTGCCGCAACTCGAGAAAATCCAGGAGGTTTTGCCCTCCAGGCGAGATGAGGCCCATTTCCGCTGAGGCTTCTCGAGGCTAATCACATCTAACCCCTGGAACTTCCAAAGGGTCCTTCACACCCTTTCTGCAACTCAAGAAGTTCCCGACACACCCGTCTCCACTCGAGAGGAAGCACGAGGGTCCCGAACACATCCAGGGGAGCCCCGTTTCCGCCTCCGAGCTCGAGATGAGGGATCCTTTCCCTGTTTCGTAGGGAAAGAATTCCCGGCGTTCCCGTCGCATCTCAAGAGGAGGCGCTCTCCACAGGAAAGGCGAGAGGAACTCCAGGGTCGTGCCACCATTCCAAGAGTCCCCCAGATGTGTCAGTCCATTCCAGAGGAACCGGTTTTCCCTGCACTGCCTTGACGTTCAAGCCGAGGATCGACGCCCACCACGTGTGCACGTGGGACAGCCCTGTGGGAAAGCCTCGTGGGAAAGCCTCGTGGGAAAGACACGAGAGGAAAACCATAGATGCTTTGATCCAGGGAGAAGCGTGCACTGCTAACTGAAGTCTGGAGGCAAAGCGCAGTGCTGCCCGCTCCTGGAGAAGAGGACTAAAGGTCTGTGAAGACCTGGCAAAGTTCTTGGAGGACTGGACAAGAGATCTTGGCCTCTGAGGCATCTGAGACACTTGACTCTGCAGGCTCGATCCATGGTCTCAGCCGAGGGACCTGAGAATCGTCCGAGAAGTCGTTTCGAGGTCTCGAGCTTTGAGGACGACTAGATAGAGTCCAGTTTTTGCCCGCCTCTCGAAGTATTTAGTAAGGTTCCAGGCACCGGCTATTACCGCTGGAGGTGAAGGAAGTTTGCTGCGCAGAAGTCTTAACGGAACTCGTTCTCTGGAGGAGACCACTGAAGGGTGGACACTTTCCTGAGGCCACTCGAGCGTGGTCACAGATGAGGGCTCCGTCGCTATCGTCAGGAGCACCTGCCGCAATCGGAAAATCCAGGAGGTTTTCCCTCCAGGCGAGATGAGGCCCATTTCGCTGAGGCTTTCAGTTATGTCAGGTCGACAGATTCTCAAGGACACCGTGGAAGTCCTAGAAGGGAGGTCTGCGCTTTCTGGACCTCCCTTTCTGGCTTCACCGCGCGTGCTCGAAGTCCTGACCAGTGTCCGGGGAAAGCAACCCGATGGTTCTTCCTCGCAAGACTCGAGCAGGACGCGCATGCTTACCTCTGAGCCCGGGTCGACCGCATCGAAACTGTCAATAAGAGGGTTACGATCTCTCCGAAGTATTGCCGGCTCGCCGTGCCGACGCTTGAGAGCGAACAGATCCGAGGTCTCTCCCTGAGTCTACCAGGGTATGCGAGAGAATATAGTCCCTGAGTTTCCTAGGGCCCTTGAGGCACGTTGGTCGTCATCGGGAAGGAGAGGAGGCGCTCTCGACAGGGCCATGGGCTTTGTGAGGCACATCAGAGTGAGATTCGGTTCCCGTCTAATCGAGGCACCTGCCGAATCTGAGAAATCCAGATTTCCAATCAGACTGTCACTCATCTCTCCAGGCCTCTCGCTGAGTCACATCACCCTTGGAACTCCGCCTCCACTTCCTTGCTCAACTCAGAATTCGCACCTCGTTCAGAGTCACCGCTGGTAGAATTCCAAGGGAATCGAATTTCCCGTTTCGATTGTCGAGTGAGAGAGGAAGCCTTTTCGGGAAAGAATTGCTCGTGATTCAAGCCAGGCGCTCGGCGAGGAAAGCGAGAGGAACTATTCACCACATGTAGGTCATCCAATTCTCCCAGACGGGGCGGACTCCCTGCACTGCTGACGCTCTGGAGGAAAGCCCAAGGTGCACTGGACAGCTCTGCATGGGAGACGTGGGAACTGCCTGTGACCACTGAAGGGAGACCAGAAATGCTTTGATCCATGGGCGGACTGCACTGGACATGCTACCGCTCGGAGGAAAGCGCATCCCGCATCGAGACGAGGACTCCTCTCCCTGGGGGTCAGAAGTACCCCAAGTCAGCACTGGAGAGGAATCCTCAGGCCCCCGAGCACAACTGCCATGGGGAGAGGAATTCCGAAAGGCCCCAGAGGAACTCGCATGGGACTGGCCTTTCCACCGAGGCGGGTCCCTGAGGGCCCCGTCGTAAGTCGAGAGCACCTGCCGCAACTCGAGAAAATCCAGGAGGTTTTGCCCTCCAGGCGAGATGAGGCCCATTTCCGCTGAGGCTTCTCGAGGCTAATCACATCTAACCCCTGGAACTTCCAAAGGGTCCTTCACACCCTTTCTGCAACTCAAGAAGTTCCCGACACACCCGTCTCCACTCGAGAGGAAGCACGAGGGTCCCGAACACATCCAGGGGAGCCCCGTTTCCGCCTCCGAGCTCGAGATGAGGGATCCTTTCCCTGTTTCGTAGGGAAAGAATTCCCGGCGTTCCCGTCGCATCTCAAGAGGAGGCGCTCTCCACAGGAAAGGCGAGAGGAACTCCAGGGTCGTGCCACCATTCCAAGAGTCCCCCAGATGTGTCAGTCCATTCCAGAGGAACCTGTTTTCCCTGCACTGCCTTGACGTTCAAGCCGAGGATCGACTCCCACCACGTGTGCACGTGGGACAGCCCTGTGGGAAAGCCTCGTGGGAAAGCCTCGTGGGAAAGACACGAGGGAAAACCATAGATGCTTTGATCCACGGGGCGGACTGCGTGACACTGCTGCTACCGCTCTGGAGGAAAGCGCAAGTGCATGCCCGCATTCGAGACGAGGACTGACTCCCCTGGGGAGACTCCAGAAGTACCCCAAGATCCATGTCAGCACTGGAGAGGAATCCTCAGGTTCCGGCCCTGAGTTCACACAAGGTCTTAGGCCCCGGCATCAGCGGGAGAGGAATTCCGAAAGGCCCCGAGGAACTCGCATGGGGACTGGCCTTTCCTGAGGCCACCAGAGCGGGTCCCTGAGGGCCCCGTCGTAAGTCGAGAGCACCTGCCGCAACTCGAGAAAATCCAGGAGGTTTTGCCCTCCAGGCGAGATGAGGCCCATTTCCGCTGAGGCTTCTCGAGGCTAATCACATCTAACCCCTGGAACTTCCAAAGGGTCCTTCACACCCTTTCTGCAACTCAAGAAGTTCCCGACACACCCGTCTCCACTCGAGAGGAAGCACGAGGGTCCCGAACACATCCAGGGGAGCCCCGTTTCCGCCTCCGAGCTCGAGATGAGGGATCCTTTCCCTGTTTCGTAGGGAAAGAATTCCCGGCGTTCCCGTCGCATCTCAAGAGGAGGCGCTCTCCACAGGAAAGGCGAGAGGAACTCCAGGGTCGTGCCACCATTCCAAGAGTCCCCCAGATGTGTCAGTCCATTCCAGAGGAACCTGTTTTCCCTGCACTGCCTTGACGTTCAAGCCGAGGATCGACTCCCACCACGTGTGCACGTGGGACAGCCCTGTGGGAAAGCCTCGTGGGAAAGCCTCGTGGGAAAGACACGAGGGAAAACCATAGATGCTTTGATCCACGGGGCGGACTGCGTGACACTGCTGCTACCGCTCTGGAGGAAAGCGCAAGTGCATGCCCGCATTCGAGACGAGGACTGACTCCCTGGGGAGACTCCAGAAGTACCCCAAGATCCATGTCAGCACTGGAGAGGAATCCTCAGGTTCCGGCCCTGAGTTCACACAAGGTCTTAGGCCCCGGCATCAGCGGGAGAGGAATTCCGAAAGGCCCCGAGGAACTCGCATGGGGACTGGCCTTTCCTGAGGCCACCAGAGCGGGTCCCTGAGGGCCCCGTCGTAAGTCGAGAGCACCTGCCGCAACTCGAGAAAATCCAGGAGGTTTTGCCCTCCAGGCGAGATGAGGCCCATTTCCGCTGAGGCTTCTCGAGGCTAATCACATCTAACCCCTGGAACTTCCAAAGGGTCCTTCACACCCTTTCTGCAACTCAAGAAGTTCCCGACACACCCGTCTCCACTCGAGAGGAAGCACGAGGGTCCCGAACACATCCAGGGGAGCCCCGTTTCCGCCTCCGAGCTCGAGATGAGGGATCCTTTCCCTGTTTCGTAGGGAAAGAATTCCCGGCGTTCCCGTCGCATCTCAAGAGGAGGCGCTCTCCACAGGAAAGGCGAGAGGAACTCCAGGGTCGTGCCACCATTCCAAGAGTCCCCCAGATGTGTCAGTCCATTCCAGAGGAACCTGTTTTCCCTGCACTGCCTTGACGTTCAAGCCGAGGATCGACTCCCACCACGTGTGCACGTGGGACAGCCCTGTGGGAAAGCCTCGTGGGAAAGCCTCGTGGGAAAGACACGAGGGAAAACCATAGATGCTTTGATCCACGGGGCGGACTGCGTGACACTGCTGCTACCGCTCTGGAGGAAAGCGCAAGTGCATGCCCGCATTCGAGACGAGGACTGACTCCCCTGGGGAGACTCCAGAAGTACCCCAAGATCCATGTCAGCACTGGAGAGGAATCCTCAGGTTCCGGCCCTGAGTTCACACAAGGTCTTAGGCCCCGGCATCAGCGGGAGAGGAATTCCGAAAGGCCCCGAGGAACTCGCATGGGGACTGGCCTTTCCTGAGGCCACCAGAGCGGGTCCCTGAGGGCCCCGTCGTAAGTCGAGAGCACCTGCCGCAACTCGAGAAAATCCAGGAGGTTTTGCCCTCCAGGCGAGATGAGGCCCATTTCCGCTGAGGCTTCTCGAGGCTAATCACATCTAACCCCTGGAACTTCCAAAGGGTCCTTCACACCCTTTCTGCAACTCAAGAAGTTCCCGACACACCCGTCTCCACTCGAGAGGAAGCACGAGGGTCCCGAACACATCCAGGGGAGCCCCGTTTCCGCCTCCGAGCTCGAGATGAGGGATCCTTTCCCTGTTTCGTAGGGAAAGAATTCCCGGCGTTCCCGTCGCATCTCAAGAGGAGGCGCTCTCCACAGGAAAGGCGAGAGGAACTCCAGGGTCGTGCCACCATTCCAAGAGTCCCCAGATGTGTCAGTCCATTCCAGAGGAACCTGTTTTCCCTGCACTGCCTTGACGTTCAAGCCGAGGATCGACTCCCACCACGTGTGCACGTGGGACAGCCCTGTGGGAAAGCCTCGTGGGAAAGCCTCGTGGGAAAGACACGAGGGAAAACCATAGATGCTTTGATCCACGGGGCGGACTGCGTGACACTGCTGCTACCGCTCTGGAGGAAAGCGCAAGTGCATGCCCGCATTCGAGACGAGGACTGACTCCCCTGGGGAGACTCCAGAAGTACCCCAAGATCCATGTCAGCACTGGAGAGGAATCCTCAGGTTCCGGCCCTGAGTTCACACAAGGTCTTAGGCCCGGCATCAGCGGGAGAGGAATTCCGAAAGGCCCCCGAGGAACTCGCATGGGGACTGGCCTTTCCTGAGGCCACCAGAGCGGGTCCCTGAGGGCCCCGTCGTAAGTCGAGAGCACCTGCCGCAACTCGAGAAAATCCAGGAGGTTTTGCCCTCCAGGCGAGATGAGGCCCATTTCCGCTGAGGCTTCTCGAGGCTAATCACATCTAACCCCTGGAACTTCCAAAGGGTCCTTCACACCCTTTCTGCAACTCAAGAAGTTCCCGACACACCCGTCTCCACTCGAGAGGAAGCACGAGGGTCCCGAACACATCCAGGGGAGCCCCGTTTCCGCCTCCGAGCTCGAGATGAGGGATCCTTTCCCTGTTTCGTAGGGAAGAATTCCCGGCGTTCCCGTCGCATCTCAAGAGGAGGCGCTCTCCACAGGAAAGGCGAGAGGAACTCCAGGGTCGTGCCACCATTCCAAGAGTCCCCTAGATGTGTCAGTCCATTCCAGAGGAACCTGTTTTCCCTGCACTGCCTTGACGTTCAAGCCGAGGATCGACTCCCACCACGTGTGCACGTGGGACAGCCCTGTGGGAAAGCCTCGTGGGAAAGCCTCGTGGGAAAGACACGAGGGAAAACCATAGATGCTTTGATCCACGGGGCGGACTGCGTGACACTGCTGCTACCGCTCTGGAGGAAAGCGCAAGTGCATGCCCGCATTCGAGACGAGGACTGACTCCCCTGGGAGACTCCAGAAGTACCCAAGATCCATGTCAGCACTAGAGAGGAATCCTCAGGTTCCAGCCCTGAGTTCACACAAGGTCTTAGGCCCGGCATCAGCGGAGAGGAATTCCGAAAGCCCCCGAGGAACTCGCATGGGGACTGGCCTTTCCTGAGGCCACCAGAGCGGGTCCCTGAGGGCTCCGTCGTAAGTCGAGAGCACCTGCCGCAACTCGAGAAAATCCAGGAGGTTTTGCCCTCCAGGCGAGATGAGGCCCATTTCCGCTGAGGCTTCTCGAGGCTAATCACATCTAACCCTGGAACTCCAAA
>NW_024599766.1:0-11372 GCF_016772045.2 Ovis aries | reverse complement strand
TCCGAGGAACAGTTCCCCACTTGACCACGCCAAGGCCGAGAACAATGAAGTCGGAGAATATAAAAGAGAACCTCCACAGGTCAGTAGTGCCCAACATCTACTGGAGATAGTGGAAGAAATCCCTCAATGCCCCAGCAAAAGAATCTCAGAGTATGGAGCCCAAAGCAAACCTCGCTTTACCAGCTCCGTGGATGTTACTGCCCGGTGACTAGAGAGCGCGAGGGTCCAAAGTGCTCGAGTACAGATAGGGATTGCCGCATATTGATAGAAACCTGGATTCATGGTCTATGAATAAGCAAAATTAGGAAGTGGTCAGGTGGCGAGAGAGTGACTCCAGAACAATTCAAAAAATCCCGTCGGAAACTAAAATGGACGGACCATGGGCCGTAGAGTTTAACGTCATAGCAAAAATAGATCCATTATATCTACTACTCGTGTGGGGCAGGAATTTTCCCCTCACCAATGAACCATGTGGAGTACTTATCGCCACGACACAGCATATGCGTGCTAACATTCCCTGAGTACCTGGATGAGCGGGTCACTTGGATTTGCCACAAGTTCTCCTAAATCCATGAGATGGCGAATAGCATCGTGTCGGGAAGGTTCGATTTGTCTACAAGGCCCAAACCACTGTGCAGATGTGACAAGCAGATTCCAAACGGAAAGGTCCTATGCTCGCTCAAGCCAAAGATAAAGAGCGAGGTATTGCGAACGTCTTGAAGTTGCACGGTTCTATGAAGAACCTCAAGACCTTTTTACGAGACGACAAACCGGACCCTAAAATCCAGAATTCCTTTCTGCTGTTCTCGGGGGAATCATTTGGCACAATGGTTGGTCAACCAACCCGAAAACCCGTTGAAGAGGTCTAACCCATATCTCACTAGCTGTCCCTAAGCTACATTTGGATAGATATATTGCAGAAGAAAGGGCTCGCGAGCTTTTTCACTCGCATGGAGGAAGAACATCTGTCCGAGCGGCTGGCCTGGCTAGAATTTGCTAGTCCTGAGGTTTCGGAAAGCTTCTTCTCTGAAGCCTTCCTTCCACACTGGTAACAAAGTGCGGAACTAGCCAACAGGGATACAGTGTAATATGGACACCGTCTACCAGTCTCGTCCCTACGACAGACTTCTGTCAAGCGGCACGAGCGGACGGACAGTCTTCCTCCCTGTGATGGACTGGCTTTTCACTCTTAAATACTGACCAAGACTCGGGGTCCTAGGGGGCTTTTCTACCGCTCGTTTGGAATGATTCGACTGGATTGTGAGTGGAGACTTGTCTTGAGTTAGTACAGAAAGGGTGTGAAGGACCCTTTGGAAGTTCCAGGGGTTAGATGTGATTAGCCTCGAGAAGCCTCAGCGGAAATGGGCCTCATCTCGCCTGGAGGGCAAAACCTCCTGGATTTTCTCGAGTTGCGGCAGGTGCTCTCGACTTACGACGGGGCCCTCAGGGACCCGCTCTGGTGGCCTCAGGAAAGGCCAGTCCCCATGCGAGTTCCTCGGGGGCCTTTCGGAATTCCTCTCCCGCTGATGCCGGGGCCTAAGACCTTGTGTGAACTCAGGGCCGGAACCTGAGGATTCCTCTCCAGTGCTGACATGGATCTTGGGGTACTTCTGGAGTCTCCCCAGGGGAGTCAGTCCTCGTCTCGAATGCGGGCATGCACTTGCGCTTTCCTCCAGAGCGGTAGCAGCAGTGTCACCCAGTCCGCCCCGTGGATCAAAGCATCTATGGTTTTCCCTCGTGTCTTTCCCACGAGGCTTTCCCACGAGGCTTTCCCACAGGGCTGTCCCACGTGCACACGTGGTGGGAGTCGATCCTCGGCTTGAACGTCAAGGCAGTGCAGGGAAAACAGGTTCCTCTGGAATGGACTGACACATCTGGGGGACTCTTGGAATGGTGGCACGACCCTGGAGTTCCTCTCGCCTTTCCTGTGGAGAGCGCCTCCTCTTGAGATGCGACGGGAACGCCGGGAATTCTTTCCCTACGAAACAGGGAAAGGATCCCTCATCTCGAGCTCGGAGGCGGAAACGGGGCTCCCCTGGATGTGTTCGGGACCCTCGTGCTTCCTCTCGAGTGGAGACGGGTGTGTCGGGAACTTCTTGAGTTGCAGAAAGGGTGTGAAGGACCCTTTGGAAGTTCCAGGGGTTAGATGTGATTAGCCTCGAGAAGCCTCAGCGGAAATGGGCCTCATCTCGCCTGGAGGGCAAAACCTCCTGGATTTTCTCGAGTTGCGGCAGGTGCTCTCGACTTACGACGGGGCCCTCAGGGACCCGCTCTGGTGGCCTCAGGAAAGGCCAGTCCCCATGCGAGTTCCTCGGGGGCCTTTCGGAATTCCTCTCCCGCTGATGCCGGGGCCTAAGACCTTGTGTGAACTCAGGGCCGGAACCTGAGGATTCCTCTCCAGTGCTGACATGGATCTTGGGGTACTTCTGGAGTCTCCCCAGGGGAGTCAGTCCTCGTCTCGAATGCGGGCATGCACTTGCGCTTTCCTCCAGAGCGGTAGCAGCAGTGTCACGCAGTCCGCCCCGTGGATCAAAGCATCTATGGTTTTCCCTCGTGTCTTTCCCACGAGGCTTTCCCACGAGGCTTTCCCACAGGGCTGTCCCACGTGCACACGTGGTGGGAGTCGATCCTCGGCTTGAACGTCAAGGCAGTGCAGGGAAAACAGGTTCCTCTGGAATGGACTGACACATCTGGGGGACTCTTGGAATGGTGGCACGACCCTGGAGTTCCTCTCGCCTTTCCTGTGGAGAGCGCCTCCTCTTGAGATGCGACGGGAACGCCGGGAATTCTTTCCCTACGAAACAGGGAAAGGATCCCTCATCTCGAGCTCGGAGGCGGAAACGGGGCTCCCCTGGATGTGTGCGGGACCCTCGTGCTTCCTCTCGAGTGGAGACGGGTGTGTCGGGAACTTCTTGAGTTGCAGAAAGGGTGTGAAGGACCCTTTGGAAGTTCCAGGGGTTAGATGTGATTAGCCTCGAGAAGCCTCAGCGGAAATGGGCCTCATCTCGCCTGGAGGGCAAAACCTCCTGGATTTTCTCGAGTTGCGGCAGGTGCTCTCGACTTACGACGGGGCCCTCAGGGACCCGCTCTGGTGGCCTCAGGAAAGGCCAGTCCCCATGCGAGTTCCTCGGGCGCCTTTCGGAATTCCTCTCCCGCTGATGCCGGGGCCTAAGACCTTGTGTGAACTCAGGGCCGGAACCTGAGGATTCCTCTCCAGTGCTGACATGGATCTTGGGGTACTTCTGGAGTCTCCCCAGGGGAGTCAGTCCTCGTCTCGAATGCGGGCATGCACTTGCGCTTTCCTCCAGAGCGGTAGCAGCAGTGTCACGCAGTCCGCCCCGTGGATCAAAGCATCTATGGTTTTCCCTCGTGTCTTTCCCACGAGGCTTTCCCACGAGGCTTTCCCACAGGGCTGTCCCACGTGCACACGTGGTGGGAGTCGATCCTCGGCTTGAACGTCAAGGCAGTGCAGGGAAAACAGGTTCCTCTGGAATGGACTGACACATCTGGGGGACTCTTGGAATGGTGGCACGACCCTGGAGTTCCTCTCGCCTTTCCTGTGGAGAGCGCCTCCTCTTGAGATGCGACGGGAACGCCGGGAATTCTTTCCCTACGAAACAGGGAAAGGATCCCTCATCTCGAGCTCGGAGGCGGAAACGGGGCTGCCCTGGATGTGTTCGGGACCCTCGTGCTTCCTCTCGAGTGGAGACGGGTGTGTCGGGAACTTCTTGAGTTGCAGAAAGGGTGTGAAGGACCCTTTGGAAGTTCCAGGGGTTAGATGTGATTAGCCTCGAGAAGCCTCAGCGGAAATGGGCCTCATCTCGCCTGGAGGGCAAAACCTCCTGGATTTTCTCGAGTTGCGGCAGGTGCTCTCGACTTACGACGGGGCCCTCAGGGACCCGCTCTGGTGGCCTCAGGAAAGGCCAGTCCCCATGCGAGTTCCTCGGGGCCTTTCGGAATTCCTCTCCCGCTGATGCCGGGGCCTAAGACCTTGTGTGAACTCAGGGCCGGAACCTGAGGATTCCTCTCCAGTGCTGACATGGATCTTGGGGTACTTCTGGAGTCTCCCCAGGGGAGTCAGTCCTCGTCTCGAATGCGGGCATGCACTTGCGCTTTCCTCCAGAGCGGTAGCAGCAGTGTCACGCAGTCCGCCCCGTGGATCAAAGCATCTATGGTTTTCCCTCGTGTCTTTCCCACGAGGCTTTCCCACGAGGCTTTCCCACAGGGCTGTCCCACGTGCACACGTGGTGGGAGTCGATCCTCGGCTTGAACGTCAAGGCAGTGCAGGGAAAACAGGTTCCTCTGGAATGGACTGACACATCTGGGGGACTCTTGGAATGGTGGCACGACCCTGGAGTTCCTCTCGCCTTTCCTGTGGAGAGCGCCTCCTCTTGAGATGCGACGGGAACGCCGGGAATTCTTTCCCTACGAAACAGGGAAAGGATCCCTCATCTCGAGCTCGGAGGCGGAAACGGGGCTCCCCTGGATGTGTTCGGGACCCTCGTGCTTCCTCTCGAGTGGAGACGGGTGTGTCGGGAACTTCTTGAGTTGCAGAAAGGGTGTGAAGGACCCTTTGGAAGTTCCAGGGGTTAGATGTGATTAGCCTCGAGAAGCCTCAGCGGAAATGGGCCTCATCTCGCCTGGAGGGCAAAACCTCCTGGATTTTCTCGAGTTGCGGCAGGTGCTCTCGACTTACGACGGGGCCCTCAGGGACCCGCTCTGGTGGCCTCAGGAAAGGCCAGTCCCCATGCGAGTTCCTCGGGGCCTTTCGGAATTCCTCTCCCGCTGATGCCGGGGCCTAAGACCTTGTGTGAACTCAGGGCCGGAACCTGAGGATTCCTCTCCAGTGCTGACATGGATCTTGGGGTACTTCTGGAGTCTCCCCAGGGGAGTCAGTCCTCGTCTCGAATGCGGGCATGCACTTGCGCTTTCCTCCAGAGCGGTAGCAGCAGTGTCACGCAGTCCGCCCCGTGGATCAAAGCATCTATGGTTTTCCCTCGTGTCTTTCCCACGAGGCTTTCCCACGAGGCTTTCCCACAGGGCTGTCCCACGTGCACACGTGGTGGGAGTCGATCCTCGGCTTGAACGTCAAGGCAGTGCAGGGAAAACAGGTTCCTCTGGAATGGACTGACACATCTGGGGGACTCTTGGAATGGTGGCACGACCCTGGAGTTCCTCTCGCCTTTCCTGTGGAGAGCGCCTCCTCTTGAGATGCGACGGGAACGCCGGGAATTCTTTCCCTACGAAACAGGGAAAGGATCCCTCATCTCGAGCTCGGAGGCGGAAACGGGGCTCCCCTGGATGTGTTCGGGACCCTCGTGCTTCCTCTCGAGTGGAGACGGGTGTGTCGGGAACTTCTTGAGTTGCAGAAAGGGTGTGAAGGACCCTTTGGAAGTTCCAGGGGTTAGATGTGATTAGCCTCGAGAAGCCTCAGCGGAAATGGGCCTCATCTCGCCTGGAGGGCAAAACCTCCTGGATTTTCTCGAGTTGCGGCAGGTGCTCTCGACTTACGACGGGGCCCTCAGGGACCCGCTCTGGTGGCCTCAGGAAAGGCCAGTCCCCATGCGAGTTCCTCGGGGGCCTTTCGGAATTCCTCTCCCGCTGATGCCGGGGCCTAAGACCTTGTGTGAACTCAGGGCCGGAACCTGAGGATTCCTCTCCAGTGCTGACATGGATCTTGGGGTACTTCTGGAGTCTCCCCAGGGGAGTCAGTCCTCGTCTCGAATGCGGGCATGCACTTGCGCTTTCCTCCAGAGCGGTAGCAGCAGTGTCACGCAGTCCGCCCCGTGGATCAAAGCATCTATGTTTTTCCCACGAGGCTTTCCCACGAGGCTTTCCCACAGGGCTGTCCCACGTGCACACGTGGTGGGAGTCGATCCTCGGCTTGAACGTCAAGGCAGTGCAGGGAAAAAGGTTCCTCTGGAATGGACTGACACATCTGGGGGACTCTTGGAATGGTGGCACGACCCTGGAGTTCCTCTCGCCTTTCCTGTGGAGAGCGCCTCCTCTTGAGATGCGACGGGGGAACGCCGGGAATTCTTTCCTAACAACAGGAAAGGATCCCATCATCGAGCTCGGAGGCGGAAGGGGCTCCCCTGGATGTGTTCGGGACCTCTCGTGCTTCCTCTCGAGTGGAGACCGGTGTGTCGGGAACTTCTTGAGTTGCAGAAAGGGTGTGAAGGACCCTTTGGAAGTTCCAGGGGTTAGATGTGATTAGCCTCGAGAAGCCTCAGCGGAAATGGGCCTCATCTCGCCTGGAGGGCAAAACCTCCTGGATTTTCTCGAGTTGCGGCAGGTGCTCTCGACTTACGACGGGCCCTCAGGGACCCGCTCTGGTGGCCTCAGGAAAGGCCAGTCCCCATGCGAGTTCCTCGGGGCCTTTCGGAATTCCTCTCCCGCTGATGCCGGGGCCTTGTGACCTCGGGCCGGAACCTGAGGATTCCTTCCAACTGCTGTCCTCTCAGTCCTGGATACTTGGTGAGGCCCTCTGGAGTCTCAGGGGATCTCCGGTTCCCGATGCGGGCATGCACTTGCTTTCCTCCGAGCGGTCCCAGCAGTGCAGTGTAGCAGTCCGCCCCGTGGATCAAAGCATCTATGGTTTTCTCGTTCCTTCGAGGCAGCCTTTCCACAGAGGCTTTCCCACAGGGCTGTCCACGGCACACGTGGTGGGAGTCGATTCCTCGGCTTGGCTGCAGGGCAGGGAGCAGGGGTTCCCTGGGAGACTGTGATCTGACTCTCTGTGGTGGCACCTGGGGTTGAGCGTTTCCTCCGAAGCTTCGCCTCTTCCGGAGATTTGAGGGGGACGACGAATTCTCCGCTGGATTCTTTCTCTACGAAACAGGGAAAGGATCCCAATCTCGCTCGGAGGGTGGGAGGACGGTCCCCTGATGTGGGGACTCTCCTCCCCCTCGAGGAGACGGGTGTGGAACTTCTTGATTGCAGAAAGGGTGTGAAGGACCCTTTGGAAGTTCCAGGGGTTGTAAGGAGATTAGCCTCGAGAAGCCTCAGCGGAAAAACCTGGGTCTCGTGGCGGGGCAGGTGCTGCAACTTACGAGGTCCCCTCTGGCTTCCTCTTAGGTGGGCAGGCTGGGCAAGTGCCCTGAAGTCTCAGCGGCCTCGTCCCTCCAGGCTGAAGTCGGCCAGTGGCTCGCAGCTGGTCCTTGCCTCAAGGCTGAGGGGCGCCTAATCCCGATGCCGTTGAGGGCCGGAACTTGGGCCCTCCATCTCAACCCCGGGACCACATCCTCCATCTCCTCAGGGGCAGTGCGGGCTCTGGAGCAGTCTCTTCAATGCAGCACCCACCGGTGCGAAAGGCTTCAAGCAGTGATAAAGCACAAGTGGTTTATTGTCATGGCACCTTCAGAGGGCTTGGTCAAAGCCCCACCTTTCCCTCGAACTCTCTTCCCACGTGCCCTCTTTTCCTTCAGGGCCTCCCCCTGCACACTCACTGGTCCCCCTCCCCACACCAGCCATCAACCTGGCAGGGAAAACAGTTCCTTCTGTCCTGCACGTCTGGCAGATCTGTGGATTGGATCCTCACGCCTGGAGTGGTCCTCTTCTTTCCTGGTGAGCGAGGCTTGGATCGAGGGGGAGACCTGAGTTCTGCTGGAGGTCTTTTGGGAGGCGAGTGGGTCCTGGGGCGGAAACGGGAAGGCCTCCCCTGGGTTGGGACCCTCGGGTCTCTCCCCAGACAGTTGGGTTGTTAATCGCTGCCAAACTTGGGGCTTTGGAAGTTCCCTAGGTTAAGTGAAAGCCTCGAGAAGCCTCAGGAAAATGCTCCTGAAGGGCAAGTGTCGGCAGAGGTTGAAGATCCCAGAAGTTCTCAGTTGGGGGCAGGAGGGGAAAGGACTTCTGAAACGGCCCCTCGCTTCCCTCCCTCCCCAGCCCGTCGGCCCGGACCGAGGAACATCGGCTCTCTGGCAGTCGACCCGCCCAGCGGAGTTCCTCGGGGCTTCGGATGCCTCTCCCAAGGCCTTGCCTGGGCGAAGGCCGGAGTGATCGGAGGTCCTCGAGCAGTGCCTCTTGGATCTTGGGGTACTCTCTGGAGTTCCCCTCCCAGGGAGTCCCTCGTCTCGAATGCGGGATGCACTTGCGCTTTCCTCCAGAGCGGTAGCAGCAGTGTCACGCAGTCCGCCGTGGATCAAAGCATCTACGGTTTTCCCTCGTGTCTTTCCCACGAGGCTTTCCCACGAGGCTTTCCCACAGGGCTGTCCCACGTGCACACGTGGTGGGAGTCGATCCTCGGCTTGAACGTCAAGGCAGTGCAGGGAAAACAGGTTCCTCTGGAATGGACTGACACATCTGGGGGACTCTTGGAATGGTGGCACGACCCTGGAGTTCCTCTCGCCTTTCCTGTGGAGAGCGCCTCCTCTTGAGATGCGACGGGAACGCCGGGAATTCTTTCCCTACGAAACAGGGAAAGGATCCCTCATCTCGAGCTCGGAGGCGGAAACGGGGCTCCCCTGGATGTGTTCGGGACCCTCGTGCTTCCTCTCGAGTGGAGACGGGTGTGTCGGGAACTTCTTGAGTTGCAGAAAGGGTGTGAAGGACCCTTTGGAAGTTCCAGGGGTTAGATGTGATTAGCCTCGAGAAGCCTCAGCGGAAATGGGCCTCATCTCGCCTGGAGGGCAAAACCTCCTGGATTTTCTCGAGTTGCGGCAGGTGCTCTCGACTTACGACGGGGCCCTCAGGGACCCGCTCTGGTGGCCTCAGGAAAGGCCAGTCCCCATGCGAGTTCCTCGGGGGCCTTTCGGAATTCCTCTCCCGCTGATGCCGGGGCCTAAGACCTTGTGTGAACTCAGGGCCGGAACCTGAGGATTCCTCTCCAGTGCTGACATGGATCTTGGGGTACGTCTGGAGTCTCCCCAGGGGAGTCAGTCCTCGTCTCGAATGCGGGCATGCACTTGCGCTTTCCTCCAGAGCGGTAGCAGCAGTGTCACGCAGTCCGCCCCGTGGATCAAAGCATCTATGGTTTTCCCTCGTGTCTTTCCCACGAGGCTTTCCCACGAGGCTTTCCCACAGGGCTGTCCCACGTGCACACGTGGTGGGAGTCGATCCTCGGCTTGAACGTCAAGGCAGTGCAGGGAAAACAGGTTCCTCTGGAATGGACTGACACATCTGGGGGACTCTTGGAATGGTGGCACGACCCTGGAGTTCCTCTCGCCTTTCCTGTGGAGAGCGCCTCCTCTTGAGATGCGACGGGAACGCCGGGAATTCTTTCCCTACGAAACAGGGAAAGGATCCCTCATCTCGAGCTCGGAGGCGGAAACGGGGCTCCCCTGGATGTGTTCGGGACCCTCGTGCTTCCTCTCGAGTGGAGACGGGTGTGTCGGGAACTTCTTGAGTTGCAGAAAGGGTGTGAAGGACCCTTTGGAAGTTCCAGGGGTTAGATGTGATTAGCCTCGAGAAGCCTCAGCGGAAATGGGCCTCATCTCGCCTGGAGGGCAAAACCTCCTGGATTTTCTCGAGTTGCGGCAGGTGCTCTCGACTTACGACGGGGCCCTCAGGGACCCGCTCTGGTGGCCTCAGGAAAGGCCAGTCCCCATGCGAGTTCCTCGGGGGCCTTTCGGAATTCCTCTCCCGCTGATGCCGGGGCCTAAGACCTTGTGTGAACTCAGGGCCGGAACCTGAGGATTCCTCTCCAGTGCTGACATGGATCTTGGGGTACTTCTGGAGTCTCCCCAGGGGAGTCAGTCCTCGTCTCGAATGCGGGCATGCACTTGCGCTTTCCTCCAGAGCGGTAGCAGCAGTGTCACGCAGTCCGCCCCGTGGATCAAAGCATCTATGGTTTTCCCTCGTGTCTTTCCCACGAGGCTTTCCCACGAGGCTTTCCCACAGGGCTGTCCCACGTGCACACGTGGTGGGAGTCGATCCTCGGCTTGAACGTCAAGGCAGTGCAGGGAAAACAGGTTCCTCTGGAATGGACTGACACATCTGGGGGACTCTTGGAATGGTGGCACGACCCTGGAGTTCCTCTCGCCTTTCCTGTGGAGAGCGCCTCCTCTTGAGATGCGACGGGAACGCCGGGAATTCTTTCCCTACGAAACAGGGAAAGGATCCCTCATCTCGAGCTCGGAGGCGGAAACGGGGCTCCCCTGGATGTGTTCGGGACCCTCGTGCTTCCTCTCGAGTGGAGACGGGTGTGTCGGGAACTTCTTGAGTTGCAGAAAGGGTGTGAAGGACCCTTTGGAAGTTCCAGGGGTTAGATGTGATTAGCCTCGAGAAGCCTCAGCGGAAATGGGCCTCATCTCGCCTGGAGGGCAAAACCTCCTGGATTTTCTCGAGTTGCGGCAGGTGCTCTCGACTTACGACGGGGCCCTCAGGGACCCGCTCTGGTGGCCTCAGGAAAGGCCAGTCCCCATGCGAGTTCCTCGGGGGCCTTTCGGAATTCCTCTCCCGCTGATCCCGGGGCCTAAGACCTTGTGTGAACTCAGGGCCGGAACCTGAGGATTCCTCTCCAGTGCTGACATGGATCTTGGGGTACTTCTGGAGTCTCCCCAGGGGAGTCAGTCCTCGTCTCGAATGCGGGCATGCACTTGCGCTTTCCTCCAGAGCGGTAGCAGCAGTCACGCAGTCCGCCCCGCGGATCAAAGCATCTATGGTTTTCCCTCGTGTCTTTCCCACGAGGCTTTCCCACGAGGCTTTCCCACAGGGCTGTCCCACGTGCACACGTGGTGGGAGTCGATCCTCGGCTTGAACGTCAAGGCAGTGCAGGGAAAACAGGTTCCTCTGGAATGGACTGACACATCTGGGGGACTCTTGGAATGGTGGCACGACCCTGGAGTTCCTCTCGCCTTTCCTGTGGAGAGCGCCTCCTCTTGAGATGCGACGGGAACGCCGGGAATTCTTTCCCTACGAAACAGGGAAAGGATCCCTCATCTCGAGCTCGGAGGCGGAAACGGGGCTCCCGGATGTGTTCGACCTCTGCTCCTCTCGAGTGGAGACGGTGTCGGGGAACTTCTTGAGTTGCAGAAGGGTGTGAAGGACCCTTTTGAAGTTCCAGGGGTTAGATGTGATTAGCCTCGAGAAGCCTCAGCGGAAATGGGCCTCATCTCGCCTGGAGGGCAAAACCTCCTGGATTTTCTCGAGTGCGGCAGGTGCTCTCGACTTACGACGGGGCCCTCAGGGACCCGCTCTGGTGGCCTCAGGAAAGGCCAGTCCCATGCGAGTTCCTCGGGGCCTTCGGATTCCTCTCCCGCTGATGCCGGGGCCTAAGACCTTGTGAACTCAGGGCCGGAACCTGAGGATTCCTCTCCAGTGCTGACATGGATCTTGGGGTACTTCTGGAGTCTCCCCAGGGGAGTCAGTCCTCGTCTCGAATGCGGGCATGCACTTGCGCTTTCCTCCAGAGCGGTAGCAGCAGCACGCATCCG
>NW_024599765.1:0-12004 GCF_016772045.2 Ovis aries | reverse complement strand
ACCCGTCTCCACTCGAGAGGAAGCACGAGGGTCCCGAACACATCCAGGGGAGCCCCGTTTCCGCCTCCGAGCTCGAGATGAGGGATCCTTTCCCTGTTTCGTAGGGAAAGAATTCCCGGCGTTCCCGTCGCATCTCAAGAGGAGGCGCTCTCCACAGGAAAGGCGAGAGGAACTCCAGGGTCGTGCCACCATTCCAAGAGTCCCCCAGATGTGTCAGTCCATTCCAGAGGAACCTGTTTTCCCTGCACTGCCTTGACGTTCAAGCCGAGGATCGACTCCCACCACGTGTGCACGTGGGACAGCCCTGTGGGAAAGCCTCGTGGAAAGCCTCGTGGGAAAGACACGAGGGAAAACCATAGATGCTTTGATCCACGGGGCGACTGCGTGACACTGCTGCTACCGCTCTGGAGGAAAGCGCAAGTGCATGCCCGCATTCGAGACGAGGACTGACTCCCCTGGGGAGTCTCCAGGAGTACCCCAAGATCCATGTCAGCACTGGAGAGGAATCCTCAGGTTCCGGCCCTGAGTTCACACAAGGTCTTAGGCCCCGGCATCAGCGGGAGAGGAATTCCGAAAGGCCCCCGAGGAACTCGCATGGGGACTGGCCTTTCCTGAGGCCACCAGAGCGGGTCCCTGAGGGCCCCGTCGTAAGTCGAGAGCACCTGCCGCAACTCGAGAAAATCCAGGAGGTTTTGCCCTCCAGGCGAGATGAGGCCCATTTCCGCTGAGGCTTCTCGAGGCTAATCACATCTAACCCCTGGAACTTCCAAAGGGTCCTTCACACCCTTTCTGCAACTCAAGAAGTTCCCGACACACCCGTCTCCACTCGAGAGGAAGCACGAGGGTCCCGAACACATCCAGGGGAGCCCCGTTTCCGCCTCCGAGCTCGAGATGATGGATCCTTTCCCTGTTTCGTAGGGAAAGAATTCCCGGCGTTCCCGTCGCATCTCAAGAGGAGGCGCTCTCCACAGGAAAGGCGAGAGGAACTCCAGGGTCGTGCCACCATTCCAAGAGTCCCCCAGATGTGTCAGTCCATTCCAGAGGAACCTGTTTTCCCTGCACTGCCTTGACGTTCAAGCCGAGGATCGACTCCCACCACGTGTGCACGTGGGACAGCCCTGTGGGAAAGCCTCGTGGGAAAGCCTCGTGGGAAAGACACGAGGGAAAACCATAGATGCTTTGATCCACGGGGCGGACTGCGTGACACTGCTGCTACCGCTCTGGAGGAAAGCGCAAGTGCATGCCCGCATTCGAGACGAGGACTGACTCCCCTGGGGAGACTCCAGAAGTACCCAAGATCCATCAGCATGTCAGCACTGGAGAGAAATCCTCAGGTTCCGGCCCTGAGTTCACACAAGGTCTTAGGCCCCGGCATCAGCGGGAGAGGAATTCCGAAAGGCCCCCGAGGAACTCGCATGGGGACTGGCCTTTCCTGAGGCCACCAGAGCGGGTCCCTGAGGGCCCCGTCGTAAGTCGAGAGCACCTGCCGCAACTCGAGAAAATCCAGGAGGTTTTGCCCTCCAGGCGAGATGAGGCCCATTTCCGCTGAGGCTTCTCGAGGCTAATCACATCTAACCCCTGGAACTTCCAAAGGGTCCTTCACACCCTTTCTGCAACTCAAGAAGTTCCCGACACACCCGTCTCCACTCGAGAGGAAGCACGAGGGTCCCGAACACATCCAGGGGAGCCCCGTTTCCGCCTCCGAGCTCGAGATGAGGGATCCTTTCCCTGTTTCGTAGGGAAAGAATTCAGGCGTTCCCGTCGCATCTCAAGAGGAGGCGCTCTCCACAGGAAAGGCGAGAGGAACTCCAGGGTCGTGCCACCATTCCAAGAGTCCCCCAGATGTGTCAGTCCATTCCAGAGGAACCTGTTTTCCCTGCACTGCCTTGACGTTCAAGCCGAGGATCGACTCCCACCACGTGTGCACGTGGGACAGCCCTGTGGGAAAGCCTCGTGGGAAAGCCTCGTGGGAAAGACACGAGGGAAAAACATAGATGCTTTGATCCACGGGGCGGACTGCGTGACACTGCTTAGCTCTGGAGGAGCGCAATGAGCATTATGTCGGTGGGGAGACTTAGGCCCCAGAGAGTCTGGGGAGCTAAAGAGTCAGCGGATGATTCACTTTGGTTAGGCAGGTCTGGTAGATTAGGTTCTTCGGGGGCTTCCGAGGCTAGTTCATGGAATCGCCCTTTCGAGGCCACTGGAGAGGTTGACCCCGGATTCGGGGATGCATCTCTCCAGGGTTTGAGGAGGGCGATGAGGACCAGATTTATCGGAGTCATCCGCTATTTTGCTTATTAGTTTGGATCTAGTGCGGCGGAGGCGCTTCAACTGAGGGAAAGCATCCAAGCTAGTCATGTGTCCGCCTGTTCGTAGGACCTGACGAAGGTCTGAACACCAACTGGGCTGATGGACTCCAAAGTTCCCAAGGAGTGAGTTGGTAGTCACAACATCACCATGTCTGACAACTCGGAGAAGTCCAGAGAATGCGCTCAGGTCTGGCCGCTTGAGGTCCACGAAGGTCTAGCCCCGTGATCAACGGAGAGATTCGTGAAAGAGCCCCTCAGATGGAACGCTCGCATGGTGACTAGGCCTTTCCGAGGCCACCAAAAGCAGCGGTCCTGAGGGCCCGTCGTAAGTCGAGGGAGCACCTGCCAGCAACTGCGAGAGGAAAAGTCTCAGGATGTGTATTGCCCTACACAGGGCGAGAATGAGCCCATTAAGGCCGAGGAGCTGCTTGTCAGAGGCCAATCAGAGCTGACCCCTGAGACTTCAAGGTCCGTCACACACTTCATCGCAACTCAGAAGATTTTCTCCAGCGATCCATTTCCACTGCTTTTCCGGCTAGATTAACATGGCTTCCTCGGGTCCTTCACTGGTGAATCTGGGCTTCCCGGCAACCCAATCTCCACTCGAGAGTCCAAGCACAGAGGTCCCGAACACATCCAGGGAGCCCCGTTTCCGCCTCCGAGCTCGAGATGAGGGATCCTTTCCCTGTTTCGTAGGAAAGAATTCCCGGCGTTCCCGTCGCATCTCAAGAGGAGGCGCTCTCCACAGGAAAGGCGAGAGGAACTCCAGGGTCGTGCCACCATTCCAAGAGTCCCCCAGATGTGTCAGTCCATTCCAGAGGAACCGGTGTTCCCTGCACTGCCTTGACGTTCAAGCCGAGGATCGACTCCCACCACGTGTGCACGTGGGACAGCCCTGTGGGAAAGCCTCGTGGGAAAGCCTCGTGGGAAAGACACGAGGGAAAACCATAGATGCTTTGATCCACGGGGCGGACTGACACTGCTGCTACCGCTGCTCTGGAGGAAAGCGCAAGTGCATGCCCGCATTCGAGACGAGGACTGACTCCCCTGGGGAGACTCCAGAAGTACCCCAAGAAGATCCATGTCAGCACTGGAGAGGAATCCTCAGGTTCCGGCCCTGAGTTCACACAAGGTCTTAGGCCCCGGCATCAGCGGGAGAGGAATTCCGAAAGCCCCCGAGGAACTCGCATGGGGACTGGCCTTTCCTGAGGCCACCAGAGCGGGTCCCTGAGGGCCCCGTCGTAAGTCGAGAGCACCTGCCGCAACTCGAGAAAATCCAGGAGGTTTTGCCCTCCAGGCGAGATGAGGCCCATTTCCGCTGAGGCTTCTCGAGGCTAATCACATCTAACCCCTGGAACTTCCAAAGGGTCCTTCACACCCTTTCTGCAACTCAAGAAGTTCCCGACACACCCGTCTCCACTCGAGAGGAAGCACGAGGGTCCCGAACACATCCAGGGGAGCCCCGTTTCCGCCTCCGAGCTCGAGATGAGGGATCCTTTCCCTGTTTCGTAGGGAAAGAATTCCCGGCGTTCCCGTCGCATCTCAAGAGGAGGCGCTCTCCACAGGAAAGGCGAGAGGAACTCCAGGGTCGTGCCACCATTCCAAGAGTCCCCCAGATGTGTCAGTCCATTCCAGAGGAACCTGTTTTCCCTGCACTGCCTTGACGTTCAAGCCGAGGATCGACTCCCACCACGTGTGCACGTGGGACAGCCCTGTGGGAAAGCCTCGTGGGAAAGCCTCGTGGGAAAGACACGAGGGAAAACCATAGATGCTTTGATCCACGGGGCGGACTGCGTGACACTGCTGCTACCGCTCTGGAGGAAAGCGCAAGTGCATGCCCGCATTCGAGACGAGGACTGACTCCCCTGGGGAGACTCCAGAAGTACCCCAAGATCCATGTCAGCACTGGAGAGGAATCCTCAGGTTCCGGCCCTGAGTTCACACAAGGTCTTAGGCCCCGGCATCAGCGGGAGAGGAATTCCGAAAGGCCCCCGAGGAACTCGCATGGGGACTGGCCTTTCCTGAGGCCACCAGAGCGGGTCCCTGAGGGCCCCGTCGTAAGTCGAGAGCACCTGCCGCAACTCGAGAAAATCCAGGAGGTTTTGCCCTCCAGGCGAGATGAGGCCCATTTCCGCTGAGGCTTCTCGAGGCTAATCACATCTAACCCCTGGAACTTCCAAAGGGTCCTTCACACCCTTTCTGCAACTCAAGAAGTTCCCGACACACCCGTCTCCACTCGAGAGGAAGCACGAGGGTCCCGAACACATCCAGGGGAGCCCCGTTTCCGCCTCCGAGCTCGAGATGAGGGATCCTTTCCCTGTTTCGTAGGGAAAGAATTCCCGGCGTTCCCGTCGCATCTCAAGAGGAGGCGCTCTCCACAGGAAAGGCGAGAGGAACTCCAGGGTCGTGCCACCATTCCAAGAGTCCCCCAGATGTGTCAGTCCATTCCAGAGGAACCTGTTTTCCCTGCACTGCCTTGACGTTCAAGCCGAGGATCGACTCCCACCACGTGTGCACGTGGGACAGCCCTGTGGGAAAGCCTCGTGGGAAAGCCTCGTGGGAAAGACACGAGGGAAAACCATAGATGCTTTGATCCACGGGGCGGACTGCGTGACACTGCTGCTACCGCTCTGGAGGAAAGCGCAAGTGCATGCCCGCATTCGAGACGAGGACTGACTCCCCTGGGGAGACTCCAGAAGTACCCCAAGATCCATGTCAGCACTGGAGAGGAATCCTCAGGTTCCGGCCCTGAGTTCACACAAGGTCTTAGGCCCCGGCATCAGCGGGAGAGGAATTCCGAAAGGCCCCCGAGGAACTCGCATGGGGACTGGCCTTTCCTGAGGCCACCAGAGCGGGTCCCTGAGGGCCCCGTCGTAAGTCGAGAGCACCTGCCGCAACTCGAGAAAATCCAGGAGGTTTTGCCCTCCAGGCGAGATGAGGCCCATTTCCGCTGAGGCTTCTCGAGGCTAATCACATCTAACCCCTGGAACTTCCAAAGGGTCCTTCACACCCTTTCTGCAACTCAAGAAGTTCCCGACACACCCGTCTCCACTCGAGAGGAAGCACGAGGGTCCCGAACACATCCAGGGGAGCCCCGTTTCCGCCTCCGAGCTCGAGATGAGGGATCCTTTCCCTGTTTCGTAGGGAAAGAATTCCCGGCGTTCCCGTCGCATCTCAAGAGGAGGCGCTCTCCACAGGAAAGGCGAGAGGAACTCCAGGGTCGTGCCACCATTCCAAGAGTCCCCCAGATGTGTCAGTCCATTCCAGAGGAACCTGTTTTCCCTGCACTGCCTTGACGTTCAAGCCGAGGATCGACTCCCACCACGTGTGCACGTGGGACAGCCCTGTGGGAAAGCCTCGTGGGAAAGCCTCGTGGGAAAGACACGAGGGAAAACCATAGATGCTTTGATCCACGGGGCGGACTGCGTGACACTGCTGCTACCGCTCTGGAGGAAAGCGCAAGTGCATGCCCGCATTCGAGACGAGGACTGACTCCCCTGGGGAGACTCCAGAAGTACCCCAAGATCCATGTCAGCACTGGAGAGGAATCCTCAGGTTCCGGCCCTGAGTTCACACAAGGTCTTAGGCCCCGGCATCAGCGGGAGAGGAATTCCGAAAGGCCCCCGAGGAACTCGCATGGGGACTGGCCTTTCCTGAGGCCACCAGAGCGGGTCCCTGAGGGCCCCGTCGTAAGTCGAGAGCACCTGCCGCAACTCGAGAAAATCCAGGAGGTTTTGCCCTCCAGGCGAGATGAGGCCCATTTCCGCTGAGGCTTCTCGAGGCTAATCACATCTAACCCCTGGAACTTCCAAAGGGTCCTTCACACCCTTTCTGCAACTCAAGAAGTTCCCGACACACCCGTCTCCACTCGAGAGGAAGCACGAGGGTCCCGAACACATCCAGGGGAGCCCCGTTTCCGCCTCCGAGCTCGAGATGAGGGATCCTTTCCCTGTTTCGTAGGGAAAGAATTCCCGGCGTTCCCGTCGCATCTCAAGAGGAGGCGCTCTCCACAGGAAAGGCGAGAGGAACTCCAGGGTCGTGCCACCATTCCAAGAGTCCCCCAGATGTGTCAGTCCATTCCAGAGGAACCTGTTTTCCCTGCACTGCCTTGACGTTCAAGCCGAGGATCGACTCCCACCACGTGTGCACGTGGGACAGCCCTGTGGGAAAGCCTCGTGGGAAAGCCTCGTGGGAAAGACACGAGGGAAAACCATAGATGCTTTGATCCACGGGGCGGACTGCGTGACACTGCTGCTACCGCTCTGGAGGAAAGCGCAAGTGCATGCCCGCATTCGAGACGAGGACTGACTCCCCTGGGGAGACTCCAGAAGTACCCCAAGATCCATGTCAGCACTGGAGAGGAATCCTCAGGTTCCGGCCCTGAGTTCACACAAGGTCTTAGGCCCCGGCATCAGCGGGAGAGGAATTCCGAAAGGCCCCCGAGGAACTCGCATGGGGACTGGCCTTTCCTGAGGCCACCAGAGCGGGTCCCTGAGGGCCCCGTCGTAAGTCGAGAGCACCTGCCGCAACTCGAGAAAATCCAGGAGGTTTTGCCCTCCAGGCGAGATGAGGCCCATTTCCGCTGAGGCTTCTCGAGGCTAATCACATCTAACCCCTGGAACTTCCAAAGGGTCCTTCACACCCTTTCTGCAACTCAAGAAGTTCCCGACACACCCGTCTCCACTCGAGAGGAAGCACGAGGGTCCCGAACACATCCAGGGGAGCCCCGTTTCCGCCTCCGAGCTCGAGATGAGGGATCCTTTCCCTGTTTCGTAGGGAAAGAATTCCCGGCGTTCCCGTCGCATCTCAAGAGGAGGCGCTCTCCACAGGAAAGGCGAGAGGAACTCCAGGGTCGTGCCACCATTCCAAGAGTCCCCCAGATGTGTCAGTCCATTCCAGAGGAACCTGTTTTCCCTGCACTGCCTTGACGTTCAAGCCGAGGATCGACTCCCACCACGTGTGCACGTGGGACAGCCCTGTGGGAAAGCCTCGTGGGAAAGCCTCGTGGGAAAGACACGAGGGAAAACCATAGATGCTTTGATCCACGGGGCGGACTGCGTGACACTGCTGCTACCGCTCTGGAGGAAAGCGCAAGTGCATGCCCGCATTCGAGACGAGGACTGACTCCCCTGGGGAGACTCCAGAAGTACCCCAAGATCCATGTCAGCACTGGAGAGGAATCCTCAGGTTCCGGCCCTGAGTTCACACAAGGTCTTAGGCCCCGGCATCAGCGGGAGAGGAATTCCGAAAGGCCCCCGAGGAACTCGCATGGGGACTGGCCTTTCCTGAGGCCACCAGAGCGGGTCCCTGAGGGCCCCGTCGTAAGTCGAGAGCACCTGCCGCAACTCGAGAAAATCCAGGAGGTTTTGCCCTCCAGGCGAGATGAGGCCCATTTCCGCTGAGGCTTCTCGAGGCTAATCACATCTAACCCCTGGAACTTCCAAAGGGTCCTTCACACCCTTTCTGCAACTCAAGAAGTTCCCGACACACCCGTCTCCACTCGAGAGGAAGCACGAGGGTCCCGAACACATCCAGGGGAGCCCCGTTTCCGCCTCCGAGCTCGAGATGAGGGATCCTTTCCCTGTTTCGTAGGGAAAGAATTCCCGGCGTTCCCGTCGCATCTCAAGAGGAGGCGCTCTCCACAGGAAAGGCGAGAGGAACTCCAGGGTCGTGCCACCATTCCAAGAGTCCCCCAGATGTGTCAGTCCATTCCAGAGGAACCTGTTTTCCCTGCACTGCCTTGACGTTCAAGCCGAGGATCGACTCCCACCACGTGTGCACGTGGGACAGCCCTGTGGGAAAGCCTCGTGGGAAAGCCTCGTGGGAAAGACACGAGGGAAAACCATAGATGCTTTGATCCACGGGGCGGACTGCGTGACACTGCTGCTACCGCTCTGGAGGAAAGCGCAAGTGCATGCCCGCATTCGAGACGAGGACTGACTCCCCTGGGGAGACTCCAGAAGTACCCCAAGATCCATGTCAGCACTGGAGAGGAATCCTCAGGTTCCGGCCCTGAGTTCACACAAGGTCTTAGGCCCCGGCATCAGCGGGAGAGGAATTCCGAAAGGCCCCCGAGGAACTCGCATGGGGACTGGCCTTTCCTGAGGCCACCAGAGCGGGTCCCTGAGGGCCCCGTCGTAAGTCGAGAGCACCTGCCGCAACTCGAGAAAATCCAGGAGGTTTTGCCCTCCAGGCGAGATGAGGCCCATTTCCGCTGAGGCTTCTCGAGGCTAATCACATCTAACCCCTGGAACTTCCAAAGGGTCCTTCACACCCTTTCTGCAACTCAAGAAGTTCCCGACACACCCGTCTCCACTCGAGAGGAAGCACGAGGGTCCCGAACACATCCAGGGGAGCCCCGTTTCCGCCTCCGAGCTCGAGATGAGGGATCCTTTCCCTGTTTCGTAGGGAAAGAATTCCCGGCGTTCCCGTCGCATCTCAAGAGGAGGCGCTCTCCACAGGAAAGGCGAGAGGAACTCCAGGGTCGTGCCACCATTCCAAGAGTCCCCCAGATGTGTCAGTCCATTCCAGAGGAACCTGTTTTCCCTGCACTGCCTTGACGTTCAAGCCGAGGATCGACTCCCACCACGTGTGCACGTGGGACAGCCCTGTGGGAAAGCCTCGTGGGAAAGCCTCGTGGGAAAGACACGAGGGAAAACCATAGATGCTTTGATCCACGGGGCGGACTGCGTGACACTGCTGCTACCGCTCTGGAGGAAAGCGCAAGTGCATGCCCGCATTCGAGACGAGGACTGACTCCCCTGGGGAGACTCCAGAAGTACCCCAAGATCCATGTCAGCACTGGAGAGGAATCCTCAGGTTCCGGCCCTGAGTTCACACAAGGTCTTAGGCCCCGGCATCAGCGGGAGAGGAATTCCGAAAGGCCCCCGAGGAACTCGCATGGGGACTGGCCTTTCCTGAGGCCACCAGAGCGGGTCCCTGAGGGCCCCGTCGTAAGTCGAGAGCACCTGCCGCAACTCGAGAAAATCCAGGAGGTTTTGCCCTCCAGGCGAGATGAGGCCCATTTCCGCTGAGGCTTCTCGAGGCTAATCACATCTAACCCCTGGAACTTCCAAAGGGTCCTTCACACCCTTTCTGCAACTCAAGAAGTTCCCGACACACCCGTCTCCACTCGAGAGGAAGCACGAGGGTCCCGAACACATCCAGGGGAGCCCCGTTTCCGCCTCCGAGCTCGAGATGAGGGATCCTTTCCCTGTTTCGTAGGGAAAGAATTCCCGGCGTTCCCGTCGCATCTCAAGAGGAGGCGCTCTCCACAGGAAAGGCGAGAGGAACTCCAGGGTCGTGCCACCATTCCAAGAGTCCCCCAGATGTGTCAGTCCATTCCAGAGGAACCTGTTTTCCCTGCACTGCCTTGACGTTCAAGCCGAGGATCGACTCCCACCACGTGTGCACGTGGGACAGCCCTGTGGGAAAGCCTCGTGGGAAAGCCTCGTGGGAAAGACACGAGGGAAAACCATAGATGCTTTGATCCACGGGGCGGACTGCGTGACACTGCTGCTACCGCTCTGGAGGAAAGCGCAAGTGCATGCCCGCATTCGAGACGAGGACTGACTCCCCTGGGGAGACTCCAGAAGTACCCCAAGATCCATGTCAGCACTGGAGAGGAATCCTCAGGTTCCGGCCCTGAGTTCACACAAGGTCTTAGGCCCCGGCATCAGCGGGAGAGGAATTCCGAAAGGCCCCGAGGAACTCGCATGGGGACTGGCCTTTCCTGAGGCCACCAGAGCGGGTCCCTGAGGGCCCCGTCGTAAGTCGAGAGCACCTGCCGCAACTCGAGAAAATCCAGGAGGTTTTGCCCTCCAGGCGAGATGAGGCCCATTTCCGCTGAGGCTTCTCGAGGCTAATCACATCTAACCCCTGGAACTTCCAAAGGGTCCTTCACACCCTTTCTGCAACTCAAGAAGTTCCCGACACACCCGTCTCCACTCGAGAGGAAGCACGAGGGTCCCGAACACATCCAGGGGAGCCCCGTTTCCGCCTCCGAGCTCGAGATGAGGGATCCTTTCCCTGTTTCGTAGGGAAAGAATTCCCGGCGTTCCCGTCGCATCTCAAGAGGAGGCGCTCTCCACAGGAAAGGCGAGAGGAACTCCAGGGTCGTGCCACCATTCCAAGAGTCCCCCAGATGTGTCAGTCCATTCCAGAGGAACCTGTTTTCCCTGCACTGCCTTGACGTTCAAGCCGAGGATCGACTCCCACCACGTGTGCACGTGGGACAGCCCTGTGGGAAAGCCTCGTGGGAAAGCCTCGTGGGAAAGACACGAGGGAAAACCATAGATGCTTTGATCCACGGGGCGGACTGCGTGACACTGCTGCTACCGCTCTGGAGGAAAGCGCAAGTGCATGCCCGCATTCGAGACGAGGACTGACTCCCCTGGGGAGACTCCAGAAGTACCCCAAGATCCATGTCAGCACTGGAGAGGAATCCTCAGGTTCCGGCCCTGAGTTCACACAAGGTCTTAGGCCCCGGCATCAGCGGGAGAGGAATTCCGAAAGGCCCCGAGGAACTCGCATGGGGACTGGCCTTTCCTGAGGCCACCAGAGCGGGTCCCTGAGGGCCCCGTCGTAAGTCGAGAGCACCTGCCGCAACTCGAGAAAATCCAGGAGGTTTTGCCCTCCAGGCGAGATGAGGCCCATTTCCGCTGAGGCTTCTCGAGGCTAATCACATCTAACCCCTGGAACTTCCAAAGGGTCCTTCACACCCTTTCTGCAACTCAAGAAGTTCCCGACACACCCGTCTCCACTCGAGAGGAAGCACGAGGGTCCCGAACACATCCAGGGGAGCCCCGTTTCCGCCTCCGAGCTCGAGATGAGGGATCCTTTCCCTGTTTCGTAGGGAAAGAATTCCCGGCGTTCCCGTCGCATCTCAAGAGGAGGCGCTCTCCACAGGAAAGGCGAGAGGAACTCCAGGGTCGTGCCACCATTCCAAGAGTCCCCCAGATGTGTCAGTCCATTCCAGAGGAACCTGTTTTCCCTGCACTGCCTTGACGTTCAAGCCGAGGATCGACTCCCACCACGTGTGCACGTGGGACAGCCCTGTGGGAAAGCCTCGTGGGAAAGCCTCGTGGGAAAGACACGAGGGAAAACCATAGATGCTTTGATCCACGGGGCGGACTGCGTGACACTGCTGCTACCGCTCTGGAGGAAAGCGCAAGTGCATGCCCGCATTCGAGACGAGGACTGACTCCCCTGGGGAGACTCCAGAAGTACCCCAAGATCCATGTCAGCACTGGAGAGGAATCCTCAGGTTCCGGCCCTGAGTTCACACAAGGTCTTAGGCCCCGGCATCAGCGGGAGAGGAATTCCGAAAGGCCCCCGAGGAACTCGCATGGGGACTGGCCTTTCCTGAGGCCACCAGAGCGGGTGCCTGAGGGCCCCGTCGTAAGTCGAGAGCACCTGCCGCAACTCGAGAAAATCCAGGAGGTTTTGCCCTCCAGGCGAGATGAGGCCCATTTCCGCTGAGGCTTCTCGAGGCTAATCACATCTAACCCCTGGAACTTCCAAAGGGTCCTTCACACCCTTTCTGCAACTCAAGAAGTTCCCGACACACCCGTCTCCACTCGAGAGGAAGCACGAGGGTCCCGAACACATCCAGGGGAGCCCCGTTTCCGCCTCCGAGCTCGAGATGAGGGATCCTTTCCCTGTTTCGTAGGGAAAGAATTCCGGCGTTCCCCAAG